>NW_005197576.1:624518-629612 GCF_000372725.1 Emiliania huxleyi CCMP1516 | reverse complement strand
CAAGCCGACTCCCTCAAGGCATCAAGGCATCAACCTGGCTCCTTCCAGGCATACCTAGCCCCCTTCAGGCACCAATCAGAATCTTCCCAGGCATTATCCTGACTCCATCCAGGCAGGAGCTGGCTGCACCTCGCGATATCCCGCTCCATCTCGCCTAATCTCGCCCCATCTCGTCTAATCTCGCCTCGCCTCGCCTCATCTCGCCTCATCTCGCCTCATCTCGCCTCATCTCGCCTCATCTCACCTCATCTCGCCTCATTACGCCGCACGACGTGACCCGAGATCGACCCGAGATTGACCCGGGATTGACCCGAGATCGACCCGAGATCGACCCGAGATTGACCCGAGATCGACCCGAGATCGACACGAGATCGACCAGAGGTCGACCCGAGAAGGCCCCTCTGGGGGGCAGATTGACTCAACAAGGCGCCCCAAAGCCCCCTCTCTGGGGGACCCCTCCCCTCCCACCCCGAGTGTCCGTGTCCTTCGCGAGTCACCGATGGGGAGCGGGGGGGGGGGGGTGCGAAAACCAACAGGGGAGGCTGGGGAGGGGGGGGTCCACTCTGAAGACAGCCGACCGCGGAGGGGTTTTGTCCCACAGGGTTTTACCCTCCGCGTGAGGATCGGCGCGGCGAGGGGGTAGGTTCGAATTCGCCGCGCAACATTTCACCCCCACAGGACCCCGCCCTCCCCCCCTCATGGTCCCACCACCTAGAACCCCAATCTTAGGCTTCGCACCCCCTACCTTGCGCAGTGTCCCCCACTATGTGTCGCCGTTATCGGGGCACGCTATCCTGTGCAGTCAGGGCAAGTGGGGGCGGGGGGCACTCCCATCTCTCCTGTGTACGGGTGGTGACTGTCCCTAGTCTCGGAGGGGGGCTTGAAGGTAAGAATATTTTATTTATTTTTTTCAGAGGAGTATTAGGGGGCGGGTCCGTTCCAGTCCAGGTCTGCCCTGCGTCTAGGGAGCTGTGGGCGGGGGCTAGGGGCCATTGCAGGCGCGGGGCGGGGAGTTACTTCTCAGAGTAAGTAGTTACTTCAGGAAGTAACTGGTTCAGATAGACACAGAGAGATTCGTCGAGTAGCGGCGACCCCCCCCCCCCCCCCGAAGAATTCGCGGCCGGCGCTTAAAACTTTCCTTACCTATGTACTCTCCCTTTCCTCCCGCTGTGATTCTGTGTGAGCTCTGTGTCGTGTTCTGCTAACAGCGCACCTACAACCTCTCTCAGCCGACAGGTCCCATTTGGCCCGCTATGTGTGCTCAGGCGGAGCCTGCTCCCACGATGCCGCTCCGGCGGGCCAGCGACACGATGCTCTCGGCAAAGCCATAGATCTTGTCGGACGGCGTGAGCTCGACGAGCGACGTGGCGTCGTCGGCGAGGGCGGCGGCTCCGGCCGAGGAGGAGGCGTGTAGCGACTCCAGCAGCGGCGCGCCTATTCTCACGGGCGGATGGCCACTGCACGGCCCGCCGAAGTGGCTCTCTCGGCTGCAGCAGGCCGAGCAGGTAGGCTCGCAGCGCGCGGCACGGCGCCGCGTGTGCCACGACCAGCAGCGGTGCCAGCCGCTTCTCCAACTCGAGCACACTTGGCTCGAGGCGGCGCACGAGGTCCTTGGGGCTCGTGCCCGCGCCGAGGGCGGCGCGCTCCTCGAAGCTGGTCGGGGGCGAGTCGCCGCTGCCGAGGCTACTCGGCAGCAGCTCGGCGAAGTGGATCGGAGGGCCGACGGAGGCCAGCCCCTGCTCGCCCCCTCGTACGGGACATGTCGTGGACATGTCGTGGCACGCTGCGTTCCTTGGGCAGGAGGATGCTGGCCAGCCCCGCTCGCCGTGCTCGTCGCACGCAAAGGCGGTCTTCCGGCCGTGCGACGGGCTCTGCGCCTCCTTGGCCTGCGCGACCCTCGCCGCCGCCGCCATGGCGGCCGGGTGCGTCGAGCTGATCACCTGGAGCGGGCCGGCGTGGTCCTCCGCCCAGGCTGCGAGCGCCGCAGCAAAGTTGCCGGTGTCGTCGTTGTCAGGGACAGAGACGAGTGCGACGGGGCGCGCAACGAAGGTTATCGAGAGGAGGTAGGGCAGGACCGACGACGAGACGCGGCCGTAGATGTGCGAGGCCTCGACCTTTCCAGGCGACGGGGTCGGGGAGCAGAGGGGGTGGGGGTTGTGGGCGGAGAGAAGATGGGGAGAGGCTCGTGCGGGGTGCGGGGCATGCGCCTTGGAGGAGAGGTCGAAGAGCTTGATGTACGGCCCCTCCTCCTCCGAGCAGGACTCGTAGTCGCGCTCATAGTGGACGATCCGCTGCTTGAGCGACTCCATCGCCGCCGGCTCGTGGAGCGCGTAAAAGTCGGGGCTGGCGCGCACCTTGGCCTTCATGTTTGCCAGCAGCAGCGTCGGCGATGTGAGGATCGACTCGACAAACACGATCGCGATCGGGCGGCCCGTCGCCTCGCCGTGGGCGTGAACACTCTCGGAGAGCATCGCGCGCCGGTCCTTGGAGGCGTTCGACGAGTCGAAGATCGCGATCTCGCCGCCCGTGTCGAGGAAGGAGAGCGCCTCCTTGAGCACGGCGTTTGCGATCTTGCCACGCGCCACAGACGAGCCCACGTTGGCGCTGTCGAAGAAGGCGGCACCGCCGCTGCCCTCGCCCTCCAGCTTGCGTCGCGTCGCGCCTGTGCCGAGAAGGGCCTTCTCTCACCTAGTCCCCTGCCCCTCTCCCCTTGCGACCGGCCGTCCCTCTCGCTGGCACGCGCCTGCCGAGAAGGCGCCGGTCTTCCAGCCGCGCCAGTTGAGGAAACGCTCCAGCTTGTCCGCGAGGATGGACTTGCCGCGAGCAGGCAAGCCAACGAGGACGAGGAGAAGGCGAGGGCATTCGGCCAGGCCACGAGCCCGCCTCGCCAGGTCGGGACGCGCCTTCAGCGCCTTTGCGACCAGCAGCGCCTCGTCGCCTCCATGTCTCGGAGCCCAGCCATGGCCGGTGACCGACTTCTTGCCGGACGCCGAACCGTCGCCCTTGAGCTTGGGGCTGGGAAGCGCATCGAGGAGCGACTGCGTGGTTGGGAACCCAAGCCCATCTGCTGCCGTCGTGGGCGTCTGGCTCGCAGCGTTGAGGTCCCTGGACGGCCGGCGCGAGAACACCATCGTGCTATCGCCGAAAGACACAGGCGGGACGTTCTCTCGGACGAGGCTCGGTGGGACGAGGCGCTGTTCAGCTCCGAAGGCCGGAAATTCATCACCCCACCCCCTGGCTCTGACGTACATTCCCGTAGGATGACTCTGCTGACAGGGTTTGCGATTTTTTGAATTTTTTTGGGGGGGGTGTGGATCGGCGACTCACACTGGGCAAATCGGCCGATTTCCAACCCGCTAAATCATCACGGCCCTGTAACACCCTCCGCGCGCGGTCAAAGATTCCCAGGGCCGGTCCATGACATGAACCGATAGACACAAGCAAAAAACCCGCACCTCTAAGCTTCTCGGGCACCCCGAGGCCCATACGGCGCCCCGGCGGGCCCCGGCGGAGGTAGAGCGCGGCGCTCCAATGCAAATCCGCACTTCGCGAGCTTCTACGGGAGTTCACGCGGCCTCTCCGCCTCGTGAGGCACACCCCACACCCACCACGAGTCCTGGGGCCGTGGGCGGACCTTTGGCCGCGGCGTCCGGAGCTTTGGTCGTCGAACATCGGCCGCCAGCTAGGCCGTCGAGCGAACGTGTCCGGAGAGGCTCTCGGATGGGTCCGGCAGCGGTCCCATGGACCCAGAAGCTCGCCCCGGCGGAGCACTCACGGCTCGGCCCCCGCCCCTGGTCACCCAGACGTGCCCTTGGACAGGCGTAGGGGCTCGGATGACGACGTTGGCGCCCGCGACGACGCCCTCCCCGACGACGTCGCATCTGGCAGACTACTCGGGCGCGGCGGCGCGGATGATCACATGGTTTGGGACTCTGAGCGATGGCAGAGGCCTTTTACTGCAAACGAGGACGCCCCGCGAGGCCCCGTTGGCCGGGAGTGGTGAGTGGGACCATAAACAAGCACTATATCCCCTACCGCGACCAGCCCACACACAGCCCAAACCGCTGCCAAACCGGCCCTGGTCACGCAGGCGGGGAGGCTGCCGGGGCGCCCAAACAGTCCCTCACGAACGCCACACGGGCCACCACGGCCCGTCCGGCGGCCCGAGTGCCGCCCCACACCCGCCCGACTTCCTCGGCCAGCCAGCGCCCACTCTGAGAGGCTTCACCGCCGCCAGCGCGCCGAGCGCGCCGCCCTCTCCTCGCGCCACACGGGCCCCTGGCCGCACGCCCGAGAGGCGGCCCATAATTTGAGTCGAGACGCGCCGCCTGCCAGCCAGCAGCTCGCCCGCCACCCGCAGAGTGCCGCCGCCGCCCCCAGCCCGCACTGGAGAGGCTCTCCCGGCCGCTAGCCGCTGTCGCGTCGCCCGGCGGCTGCGCTGGCAGCGTGGCGGTGACGGCGGTGGGGGAGATGGCGGCGGCGGGCTGGGCGGTGGCGGTGAGGGAGGTGGCGGCGACGGGGGCGGGGGTGACGGTGGCGGCGGGCTCGGTGGCGGCGGCGAGGGCGGCGGCGGCGAGGGCGGTGGCGGTGAGGGCGGAGGGGGATAGGGCGGGGGAGGGCTCGGCGGTGGCGGAGACGGGGGTGGTGGCGAGGGCGGCGGAGGCGAGGGCGGGGGCGTGCTCGGAGGCGGTGGTGACGGGGGTGGCGGCCAGGGCGGCGGTGGCGAGGGAGGCGGCGGCGATGGCGGGGGCGGGCTTGCGGGCGGAGGGCTGGGCGGTGGTGGTGATGGTGGCGGAGGGCTGGCCAGCGGCGGGCATGGTGGCGGAGGCGACGGCGGCGGCGGCGACGGCGGAGGCGGGCTTGACGGGGGCGGGGAGGGCGGTGGTGGCCAGGGAGGTGGTGGCCATGGCGGCGGCGGTGAATGCCCGGCGCGGCAACCGAAGGGCCGGTGAGGGCCCCTGCCGGAAAGGGAAGCCGCCGGCCAATGGCCGGAGGCCGGCCAAGGCAGGAGGGGCGTGAAGGCCCGGGGGCGCCCCCTTTTGTTGGCAGAAAGGCCTCCGCTCGGCGCGAAAGGCCAATTGAAGGAAAGGCCGG
>NW_005197576.1:619238-623930 GCF_000372725.1 Emiliania huxleyi CCMP1516 | reverse complement strand
CTCGCAGCCCACGCCGTGAGGCGCTGCTGTCAGCGGGGTTTATCACCGCCGTATCCACCCCACACTGGCCGCCGAGGGGCCCGGCGGGCTGAGGCGCGCGAGGCGGCTTTCGCTCCCGCGGGGCGGCTCTACCCGTCTCAGCACGGCGTCCCGAGGTGTAGCCGTGTACCTGGCGGCAGGGCCATCACTCACACGCCTACTCGCGGCACAAGGGAAGGCGTGACGCGATCGCGAGAGGCGAGATGGGTGATGGCGAGACTGTCGTTTGGCCAGTTTGAGGCTGAAAGGATGACCGCGGACGATGAGGGCGACGATTCATCGCGGCTACTGAGCAGGCAAGGTCCGGACCTACAGGATGGAGGGGCGAGTAGTGAGACTCGGGACCATATCTTCGCGTCGAGAGACGAAAATCCGGATTTTTGGCCGCCAGCCGCCGCCGGCCGCCGAGCGGACACTAGGGAACTGCGCGACGACGACGACATTTCAGAGGTGGAGCGATCACCACCGCCCTTCTGGTGGTGTTTGCCGGTCGGGGGGGCGTCGGCAGCACCGCCGTTCCGCGCGGATGTTGCAAACGGTGGCTCGGGGCGCCTATTTCGGCAGCCCCGGGGCGGGAGCCGAGGAGGGGCAGCCGTTGCGGTGGCGCCATTGCAGCTCGGCGGCGCGTGGGGAGCCGAGCGGCTCCCAGCGATCCCGCGAGAGAAGGGCCCGCATCCGTCACGGATGCCGCGCCCACGCTGCCCGACGCAAGGCGCCAGATGGGAGAGGAGGTGGCAGCCTTTCTGCGCTTCGAGGTGCAAGAGAACTTTTGCGGCATTTAGCGGGTTGGCGAAATGGGGGCGGCAGACAGCAGACGGCAGACGGCAGACGGCAACCGGCAGACGGCAGCCGGCAGACGGCAGCCGGCAGACGGCAGACGGCAGACGGCAGACGGCCTACGGCTCGGCTGGGCGCGCGCGCACGCGCACGCGCGCACGTCGCGCGCCACGCGTCGCTCCGCGAGGGCGCGCGCCGACCACAATCGAACCGGGGCCAAAAGGCGCCTGGAGCGAACCGCGGTCCGGTCGCGCCACCGCGGCTGCGGGGTTGATAGAGCAGGCCGGCTGCGGCTCCTGATGTACCTCCGCTTTTGGGTGGCGGTCGCGCGCTGCCGACGGCGCTCGCCGGCGTTCGCGGCGCCGCGGCGCGCTCGTGGCGTTCAGGGCGGCTCGCACACACACACACACACACACACACACACACACACACACACACACACACACACACACACACACATGCATGCATGCATGCACAGACACACAGCCCCTTCCCCTCCCCCTCAAGACCTTCCCAAGGGCGAGGACACACACAGGCCGCACCTCTAGTGAGGCCCGCATAGTATGTGGGAGACTCGTGCCGCCGCCCCTGCCACCCCTGTGTCAGTGTGCCTGTGGTAGCGAGAGACTGCCAGCGAGAAGCTGGAGGCAGGTCGCTAGACTGAGATGAGACCGCCAGTGGAGTTGGGAGTCCACCGTGCACCGCGCTGCGAGCCTGTCGTGTCCCTTGTCAGGAGCAGGAGAGCCCCACCTGTCCCCCTGATCGTCCAAAATCCTGCTCGTGCAGGTGGGGACCCTGTCCTCCTCCCCTATCCCTCGTTTGGGCTGTCTGTTTTCTTTCTTTCTTTCTCTTGAAATGGGGGCGATATACACGCCCCCAATGTGGCAAAATGTGTAGCCGCGGGGGTCGTATTATTTGAGGGTTTTGACGGGGGACTAGCACTAGCCGCCTTCCACATAACCCATGATGTGGCGCAATTCACAACGCTCCTCCCTTTTCTATGGCTTATCCCTCACAAGTACCTCCTCGCGCCTCCTCCGAGCGCGGTGGTCGCCTCACCTCGATGGTGAGCACGTCACGGGTTGCTGGTCCGGCCGCCTCGTCGGCCTGCAGCACAGGCAGCGCCTCGTGCTTCACCTCTCGGTCGAGGAGGAAGAGGGCGTCAAAGGGCTCACGAAGCGTGTGGCTGGCCAGCAGTCGGTCGCTGCGGACGGACTCGGTCGTCGGCTTGCCGCTCGGCTGCTCTAGGCTCCAGACGCGGCTGCCGCCCGAAAAGTGCGCCGCATTGTGCCGCCGCATCAGCATAACGATGGTGAGCACCGCAGAGTCCTGGTGCACGCCCTCGGGAGACGGATCACCAAGCGCTGTCTCGCTGCGAGTCACGCGGAACGCAGAGAACATTGCATGGAACGAGCCGGTCGCGCCGGCTGCCATGAGCCGATGGACGAGGCGCTGCACGGCCAGCATGACGGTGTTACTATCGGCAGACAGTGGCCACTGCTGGTGCAGCCGGTAGTACGACGCGTTGTCGCCGTTGACTGTCGTCGGGTCGATGTGCTCGACCACATGGCCCGGGAACTCGGGTTCCGTCTCGGCAGTTGAACGCTGTGCGTCGTCGGACCTGCTCGTGTCCATGGCGTAGTAGCTGGTCAGGGTGCCTTTGTAAGGGTAGATCTCGATCCCGTGCTCGTCGCGCTGAGGCGTCGCCAGGTCCCAGTACCCAGCAAAGGGAGAACGGCCGGTCTCAGTTGCACCATGCTCCAGAAGCAGAGGCCAGAGCTCGGAGGCCGGGACGATCGCAAAGCGATCCTGCTGGAGCCGCGCGTGGAGCGATGCGACGGCGTTGTGATCGCTGACGGACGATAGAAGGAGTCCGCAGAAGCAGAGTGTATTGGACATACAGACTAGCAACGATACCTCCCCTCAGGCGAAGAGCAGCAGTCCTAATAAGAAATCGCCTGCGCTCAGCTTCTCTAGTACAGACTGTCCTACAGAATCTAAAATCCCGGTGGGGTGGCGGCGTGCCGTCCTCCCTTGGTTTTTGTTTTCTTTCTTTCTAGAGTACAGAAATTCAAACAACATTTTGCACGACGACTCTGTTCTCTTCAGCACTGAGCTGACAGTGACACCTCAACCGCTCCCTACCAGCTACCTTCTACCTACCAATAAAACCCAACCCTGGCAGGACCAGTAGTGGGTGCACAAGCGCATGTCCATGTGCCATGTGCTCCATATCATTTCCAGGAAGGAACATAACACATGTACATGTTACATGTACATGTTACATGTAGCACTGAGACTTCTCTTCTTGTACCGAGGCATTTGTTGAGACAAAATGAAATTCTCGCTCGAGCGCTCCCATGCGCCATGGTCCTCTCGGCCGGCGCGCCTGCCGCTCGCTCACTTTGCCTTTCCAAACGCGTGCATCGCGACGCCTGCATACTCGAGTGGCAGCGGCTCGCCGCCCTTTGGCGCGGGCGCCTCGCGCACGCCTGGCAAGAAGCTGCTCCCCGACCCAATCTTGATTACTCCCGTCCTCAGCGCGAGCATCGCCGCCGGCGCAGGCGCCGCCGCCATCGCCCGCAGCGTGTGCGTGTCACCGAAGAGCACCGTCGCGCCGCTGGTTGCGAGCACGTCGGCGGTAACGCTCGCGCGCTGGCTCGGGTCGCCGCAGCCGCGGATGCCGCCGACCGCCGGCAGGACGACCGCGGCGCCCGCTCCGAATGCGGCGGCGCAGGCCTGCACCCCGAAGGCGTGCATGAGCGTGACGGAGCAGCAGACACGGTCCGCGGCGCTGAGGCCAAGCGTCGAGGCGGCGTCCGCGCCGAGATCCGCTGCGGCTGCGTGAGAGAGCGGCGCGGTGCCGAAGACGCCGACGAGGCTCTCGGGCGTCGCCGCGGGAGCGCCGCCACGCGGCGGGCAGTGCTCGAGGAGCTCGGCAAAGGCGACGGCGCCACGCGTGGCGGGGCGCAGGCCCTCCTCGAGCTCCAGGTAGACGGTCGGTAAGGCCTTGGCCGGACCCGCTGTTGGCGCCATGCCGTCCACCGTGACGACGCCTCGCACGTCGTGCGCCGCGCATAGAGCCGCCATCGCCGCCTCGTCCTTTGGAGGCGTGGCGATCGCGGCCCCGACATGAGCGAGCGCGCACTGCAGGAGGAGATTCTCCGCCGTGTTTGGAAAGTCCGAGATGATGACGCTGCCAGCCGCGTACCCAAGGTCCTCGAGGCCGGTGGCGAGCTGCCGCGCCTTGAGGTCGAGTTGGCCATACTCCATCGAGATGCCCTGCTGCGGCGCGAGCAGCGCAAGTGCCGACGGTGGCGGCGCGCCGAGCGAGGCCAGAGAGGAGGCAGCGCGTGCGCGCCGTGCGCCGCGTGCTGCAGCGCGTCCGATAGGTTGGCCGAATCCCTGCATGAGAGAAGAACGCGGTCACGTCACACATTTGATTTTTGGGCCCCGGGGCGGCTAAACGCGCTCTCTTCGCACAGGAAAGGGTGGGAGGGAGGGAGGGGGGTGCGGGGGGAGGGAGGGAGGGAGGGAGAGAGGGGGGTGCGGGGGGAGAGAGGGAGGGAGGGCCGTTTCTCCATTCCACTGGGCGAACTTAAGTTTGTTCAAACTTAAGTTTGAATGTCAGTTTTCACCAGTAATTTTTTTCTTTGTAACAATAAAATGGTACTCCCACTAAACTTGCAGGACGTAGACAAATGGACCAGTTCCTGCTCCGACATCGGAGACGTCCGTGAATTCGTGAGCCTCCCTGGCGCCTGCGCCATTCTCAATGAAAAACTCAAAGAACTGATCGAGCGCAACTGCCACGAGAAGATCAACACCGAAACCGCTAAATTAATTGCGAAGGATTCTTCGCTGACGTTTGGCAAA
>NW_005197576.1:606829-619138 GCF_000372725.1 Emiliania huxleyi CCMP1516 | reverse complement strand
TTTTAGAGTAAAATTGGGCCTGCGAGTACGGGAGGTCGGGCGAGGAGCGGCGGGTGCTTGCTAAGAGCTAGCTAGAAAGAGACCGATTCGTCGCACTTCTCTTGCTCCAAGCGCTTGCGCTTCGGCGGTTAGTGGTGCACTAACCTCCGAGAAACCCGTCGGTCGCTCCTTTCCTCTCTATCTACATCGCAAACCCTGTCAGCAGAGTCCTCCTACGGGAATGTACGTAAGAGCCACATACAACGAAGAACGGGAGCTAGATAGAGAGAACAAACAAACAAACAAACCCGGCCGAGTCCCTGCTGCTCAACCGCAGGTTCGCTCGACTGCGCGCTTGGCGCGTCCAGTCTTCAAAAAAAGAAAGAAGACACATCAGCCCGTGATCGGTCGTCTCGTGCATCCGGGCGAGCGGGCCGGCACCACGAGGGGCTGGCATCATGCTCACCTCTCCCTCACGCTCACCTCCCCCGTTGGGCTGCACGAAGTAGCGCTTCTCCCCCTCCGGACCATCAGGGGCATCGCGGGAGAGCGTGATGGCAAACGTCCGGCCCGGCTGGGCTTCAAATCGTGCAGCGAAGTCTGGCAGGACGTTTGACGGCGCGGAGGCAGCCATGGCTTCAACTGGCACCGGGAGCGTCTCCGTCAGACCTATGGTCGCCCCGTTGCTCGACCCATACTTTGCCCGTTTCGAATCGAGGATCTTGTTGTCGAAACGGATAGAGTTGCTGCCAAAGCCCTGGACACGCCCGCTCTGCAAGAAGGTTGGGCAGGCTGCGCGGAGCGATTCGAGCGCTAGAGCTTCCGCCGTCGATCGGTCGCGGAGAGCCCCGCCGTCGAAGCTGGCCGCAAACGTCTCGTGCAGGGTCATGCCGCGACGCGGCGTAACCGACCGAGGCGCGAAATGGTAGTTCTTGAAAAAGAGTGAGCTGATGACCCTTCGGATCGCTCCTCATCGCAAACCCCGTCAGCAGTCCTCCTCCGGGAATGTACGTAAGAGCTACATACACTGAGAGAGTACGTACACTGCAAAAAAAAAAGATGATACACTCCCTGTCTGGCTAGCCCCAGCCGACTCCGCGTGAACTCTCGAGGGATCTCGAGTTGCGAAGCCTGCTGCTCGGTGGACGAACTCTGTTCAGCGGGATATTGCTTTTCTCCGTGCGACAAAGCATGCACTGGCCGATTCGGCTACGCGCGCTTGGGTTCCCGTCAGCGGATCAGTTTACCGCGACCGAACGCGAGCTATTTGCTCTCGCATCGTGGCTAGAGGACACGCACATTCGCCAGCTCCCACCAGAGGAACGAGGCGGACTGCGGCAGGGCTCCCACGTCGCGCTCGAGGCTTACACATCTGAGCTGGTCGCGCCCGGCTGGGTAGCGTCAGCTCTGCAGGGGCGCGACTACGCGGCCGTGTGCTCGTGGCTCGTGTGTCTCGCATTGCAGTACGCTCATGAGGAGCAGTGCGGCGCGAGCGAGGCTGGTGCTACAATCGATGAGAGCGACTCTCAGCTCGCTGGCCTCGCGGGAGCGCTCGGCGTCGAGGTTGCTGGCGGCGCCGCCGCAACGTTGCGCCGCGCGGCTGACGCGGCGCGCGCGCGGCCGTCAGCGGCCACCGCCGAGCCGGCGCCAGAACGCGACACGGCTGGCCGTAGTGGCGCCCTGCGTGCCTTGCCTCTCGGGTTTACCACGGGCGATGCCTTGCTCGACGACGCCGCGCGCGTGCTGCGTCTTCTGTACGTGGCGGACCTGCAGCGGCTGCAGGAAGGCGCCACCCGCGTGGTGGAGCGGCTGCAGGAGTCGTCAGCCAACCCACGGACAGAGCAGCGCTTGGGTCGTGTCGGTCGGTAGAGACTAACGAGCCGTATAGACATGAGTGACATGAGACTGGAGAGCGTTGCGTCTCATACATGGAAATCTCTGCGCAACATCGGAAGATCCTTGGACTGTAGATCGTAGATGCCTTTTAGAGATCTCTTAAGTGGCAAATCTCCTGCCAAGAGCTGCAGTAGATTGAAGAACTGGTGGAGGCAAATCTTCTCCGGTGTAGATGCTCGAGAGGAGTCTGAGATCTCGCGTTTGGTGCGTGCAGTCGCTTGAGATCTTGCGACAGAGGTGGAGATTCTGACTTCGCGCCGAAGGCGCCTAGAGATCGTGTGGGCCGACTGGAGATTGCAAAATGGCGCGAAAAGAGGGTGGAGATCCTTTTGCATTGTGAATGAGTCCATAGCGCATCTCCTTGAAGGTTTGAGCCCCCCTCCTCCCCCGGGCCCCCGAATCGACAGTGGAGATTGGAGATTGGAGATGGAGATCGGAGATCTGACTGAATCCGGCCTAAGATGACGACGTTGGAGATTGGAGATTGAAGATGGAGATCGGAGATCTGACTGGATCCGGCCTAAGATATAGCGACGCTGGAGATTGGAGAGTACTGGAGAGATGGAGATCGGAGCCCCCCAGCCCCTAGTGGTGTCTCATCGATTTTTTTGTTTTGTTTTTAGATATAGGTCTGCGCACGGCCCACAGGAAAAAACAAAAATCTATAAAACATCTATCAACGCCACTAGGCTCTAGGGGGTGGGTGGGCTCCGATCTCCCCATCTCCAATATTCTCTAATCCACAGCGTCGTCATCTTAGGCCGGGGATCCAGTCAGATCTCCGATCTCCATCTTCAATCTCCAATCTCCAACGTCGTCATCTTAGGCCGGATCAGATCTCCGATCTCAATCTCCAATCTCCAATCTCCAATCTCGATTCGGGGGCCCGGGGGAGGAGGGGGCTCAAACCTTCAAGGAGATGCAATTTGGATTCATTCACACTGACCATCTCTCATCTCCAATCTCCAATCTTCTACTTGGCCACTGTCGCCGCCGGCAGCAATCTACGACCTCCATTTTCAATCTTCGATCTCACATCTGGGGCGGATGGCTGGGCGCTAGGATCTACAATCTGCATTCTCCATCTCCTATCTCCACATTTTGGCCCTGTTGCTGCTCAGAGCGATCTGCAATCCACAATCTCAATCTTCGATCTTTAGTCTTGAATGGGGAACCGGACAGGACGGATCTACTGGCGAGACTTGGGCGTGTCCGTGTGAGAGATCCGCTAGGATCTCCAGTCTCAATCTACTATCTCTACCCCAACGATCTACTGGTCTTGCGCAGAGATTTCCATTACTCTTGCGTCTCAAAACTTACGCTTGACGCTGTGCATGCGTGTGTGTAGCGTGCATAAAGCCTCTCTCGGTCTGGGCCTCGGCAGCGCACACTGAGCGCACACGCCAGTGGCCCACTGCCAGTGCGGGGCGCGCGGGCTCCGACGGGTCGTTCCAGGTAACCAATCATAGATTCCTCCCACCGGCTCATCTGCCGCTACACCAGCGGCTCCCACCCAGGGAACTCAGCGAGCGAGTCGGCGTCGCACGGCCGCGCGTCGAGCCACACCGGCTCCGGCTCGCCCTCCTTGCCTGCCTCGAACGGCACGGCGTCGCTGCACCGGCGCACGATCTGCTCGGGCCACGGAGAGCAGACCTCGCGCCGCACGAGGCCGTCCCAGTCGACGCCCTCGAAGAAGGGGTGCGACCGCACCTCGGCCGCGTCTCCGCCGCCGCCGCCGAGTCGCTTCGAGGGAGCCCCGACCAGGAGCTGGCTCACGAGGTCGCGCGTGCGGCCGGCGGCATGCGCCTCGATGCAGGGCGGGTACGCGATGACGCGAGGGCGGGCCATGATGCGCTGCACGACCGCGAAGTGCGACTCCGCCTCGAAAGGCGTGCAGCCGACAGCGACCTCGTACAGCAGGACGCCCAGCGCCCACCAGTCGACTGCGGCGGTGTAGCCCTTGCCGCGGAGAACCTGCGGGGTTTGGGCTAGGTGCACCTGGGGTTGGGGTCCGGCGTTCGGGTCCGGGCTGGGTGTCTGGTCCCCAGCTTTGAAACACCTCTGGCGCGAGGTAGACGGGGGTGCCTAGGGGAGAATTCCAAGGAGGCTCCCAGACGGAGCTCCGCACACCGGGCCCCGGGCGCGGAGGTGGACAAGGTGCCGCACACGGTGAGGGTGGGGCCGTGCAGCTCCTTGGAGAGGCCTACGGGGAGGGGTCCGAGATGAGGGGAGATTGGCCGAGATTGGCCGAGATCGAGCTCCGTGAAGAGGCCTACGGGGAGGTCCGAGAGAGCTCACGGGCAGCTGCGAGAAGTGCCCCCGGAAGAGGTGCTTGGGAGATGCCAAAGTCACACAGCTTGACGTAGCCGCGCGTGTCGAGCATGAGGTTCTCCACCTGGAAGGAGAGATGGCCGAGATACAGCCGAGATGAAGCGAGGTGTAGCCGAGGTGTAGCCGAGGTGTAGCCGAGATGTAGCCCGCGTCGAGCATCCGGTGCTCCACCTTGAGGTCGCGGAAGGCAATGCCTGCAGGGCCAGCCGCGGACACGTCACGGAGATGGCGCGGGAGACATCCTGCCGCCTCGAGAGGGAGGCGGAGCCGTGATCGTGCAGGAAGCCGACCCCGAGGCAGACGCACGCGCAGAGGAAGCGGCACGGCTCCGCGTCGAGGCAGCGCCTGCCGGCCAAGTCGTGCGCTTGATGGCCGCGTGTCGAGGACGTGTCGAGGACGCGTGGTGGACGTGTCTGGACGCGGCTCGGAGAGGGCGCGCCCGTGCGCGGCGAGGAGCGACTCGAGGTCGCTGGGCAGCAGCTCCAGCGCGAGGTAGAGGTGGGCGGCGCACTGGCGGAAGGCGAGGGCGCGGCAGGCGAAGGCGGCCGGCTGGTCGCGGCAGCAGGCGAGCACCTCGCGCTCGCTCGCCACCATGCGACAGCCGTCCTGCTGCGACCGCACCTCCGCCTTGCGCAGCACCTTGAGCGCGTGCGGCGAGGGCGAGGGCGAGAGATTAGGGCGAGGGAGTAGGGTGAGGGAGTAGGGTGAGGGAGTAGGGTGAGGGAGTAGGGCGAGGGAGTAGGGCGAGGGAGTAGGGCGAGGGAGTAGGGCGAGGGAGTAGGGCGAGGGAGTAGGGCGAGGGAGTAGGGCGAGGGAGTAGGGCGAGGGAGTAGGGCGAGGGTAAGGGCTCGGGGGGGGGGGGGGGGGAGCACCTTGATTGCGTAGCACTCGCCCGACGCCGCGTCGTGCACGCGCCACACCACGCCAAAGCTGCCGCTCCCCACCACGCCCTCGGGGGCCGCCTCTCTCCAGACGATCTCTTGCTCGCTCCTCGCCGGCGGTGGCCCCTCCCCGTCCGCCAGGTCCGCCGCAGACGAGTCCCCCGCCGTGGCGTCCATGTGCAGAGCGGCGGCTGGCTCGGTGAGCGGCGGAAGCAGCGAAGACATACTGATGCGGGGCCGCTGCGACGCGATGGAGAGGCGGCTGAACCTGCGCCCCGCACTCGTATCGGAGCCGAGGGCGGAGCGGAAGGAGGCGGTGTCGCTGGAGCTCTCGGCGAGAGCACGCCTAGCATCCGCCACATCGACGTCCACATGCCGCCACTCTGCACCGAACCTCGCCGCGAGATCGCCGGATGGAGAGAGCGGAGAGGCGCTGGAGAGTGCCGGAAGCCGAGCAGCCTGCGAGCAGAGGCTCGCCCGTGAGTGGTGCGTGACGGAAGTTATGCCGGCGGGAGGAAGGAGGTTCCGACGGTGGCGGCATACGACACGTCTCCGCCGAGCAGCGCCTCCTCTCCAACGTGATCGCCACGGACGAGCAGCCGCTGGCCAGCCTCGGCGCCATCGCCCGCGCCGCAAATCTCAAACGTGCCGCTGGCCACAACGTACAGGTGCAAGGCAGGCTCGCCTCGCTGGAAGACCATGGAGCCGGCCTGAACCTCGAGCGGTGCCGCCGAGGCGGCGAGCGCCGCAACCACCGACTCATCGAGGACAGTCTCGCACGCCGATGACTGCAGCAGCGAAGTAGCAGACACGAGTGCGGCAGCCACGGACGAGCGATTGGTGGGCATGTCTGTAGGCATGTCTGTGGGAATCACCAGCTCGAGTGGCGCCTCCATGATCCGCTCGGTGGTGCTGGCTCGACGTTTTAGCCGCTGCCTGAGGCTTCTGCGCCTGGCCTTCAGCTTCGAGGCGAACGTGACAGCTGACAGTGCAGCACCCATGCTGCAGTCGTCGTCTGCAATCATTGTGTTGGGGTCTCGTCGCGTGAGCTCGTGGGGTCTCCTCGCGTGTTCGCGCCGAAAAACATAATAGATATATCGTCAACGCGAAAAAGAATTTTACAATCGCCCTCCCTCGCACAACACTGGGCACGGGACTGGCTCGCACTGGCACTAACACAGGTTTAAATACTCTCACAGCGAAAAAGAATTTATTAAATACGCCCTATCTCACAGCAGACAGGCTCGACACAGGTGCGGACTGGCGCGTGCTAGCACTATCACAGGCAAACCTACGCGAAAAAGAATTAGAGGGCGCGGCGCCTGACTCAAAAGACACAGCCGCATTCCTGACATCCTGAGACGCGCGAGGGCAGCCTCCTTGAAGGCAATGGCCAATGGGGGCTAGATTTGGAGCGCTCACCGAAACGTTTGCATCAATTGCGATGATAGCAGAGGCCGGTTTTTCTCAGTGTACTTTAGGCCGGTTTTTCTCAGTGTACTTTACCTTAATGGGAGAAAAGGGAGAATCGGGGTGTGACTCTAGGCCCCTAAAGGCCCTAGACGCGCGGGCGTGAGAGCTCCGGAAGCGAGGTTTGCACGGCTCTCTCTCTCTCTCTCTCTCTCTCTCTCTCTCTCTCTCTCTCTCTCTCTCTACGTCTCTCTCTCAGTACAGATAGGTTGCTCTTACGTACATTCCGGAAGGAGGAAGACTGCTGACAGGGTTTGGAGACACGCAGATTTTCTTCTTCTTGGGTTGGGCGGTTTTTGAGGAGGAGCGACTCCGAAGCGGGGGATTTTTTTGCGCTTAAAATTCTTTTTTCGGACAAATATAATGCGCGCACCCTCGTCTCGAGGCGACGTTCTGCGCTGCGGACATATATGGGCCCTTCTGGACCCTCCTCCCCTATCCCTACCGGTGGCTAGACTGAGGGATTCTTTTGACAAACACATGTTATTCCTCGTTGCGGCCGGCCTGGCGCCGCCGCGGCTGGTGGCGCCGCCGCGGCTGGTGGCGCCGCCGCGGCTGGTGGCGCCGCGCCGCGCCTATGCGCCGCGCATGACCGCGACCGACGTCTCGGAGGCCGCGGCCTCGGCCGCGATTCCAGCGAGCACCAACGTCTTTTGCAACCGGGCACTCAACCTCGGCGGTGCGATTCACCAGAGACACGTGTATGCCATCCTCCGCGGGCCCCTCCTGCCTCACTGCCGCGGCGCGGCTGCTGCGCCTCAGGCATTCAGGCGGTGGGCTTCGACATGGACTACACCCTCGCCGAGTATGTTCCCGAGACGTTCGACCTCCTCGCGTACGACGGCGCGATCGAGAAGCTCGTCAACACGATGGGCTACCCGGCTGCGGTGCTTGATCTCGTGTACGACCCGCACGCGTACATGCGCGGGCTCGTCATCGACAAGAAGCGAGGCAACCTCCTCAAGCTCGACCGGCACAAGTACGTCAAGGCTGGCCGCCAGCCTCGCCTCGCCTCCTCCCTCCCGCTCGGGACACTCGAGCCCGCGCGCTCGTGCAGGTTGCGTACCACGGCCTGAAGCGCATGACCCCGGAGGAGCGCAAGGCCATCTACGCCACCTCCTTCGAGACGGCGCCCGCCTTCACGCCGCCCGACTTCTCCACCATCGACACCGCCTTCCTCCTCGTCGACGCGTGCCTGTGCGCTGCCGGCCGGAGGGAGGGAGGGAGGGAGGGGAGGGACTGCTCACCGCGCGCCTCGTCCCGCCGTAGCTTCTGCCAGCTGGTCAGCTACAAGGACGACCACCCCGACGAGGTCAGGCCCGGTAGCGAGCGAGTCGGCCGAGAGGAGCCGGCGGCACAGAGGAGCCGGCCGCCGGCAGAGAAGGGCGAGAGGGGAGAAAGAGGGAGAGAGTGTAGAGGCGCCGCAAGAGGCTCGTCACGTGCGGTGCCGCCCGCCGAGCAGGTGACCAAGTCGTACGAGCAGATCTACCGCGACGTGCGGCGAGCAGTCGACCTCTGCCACTGCGATGGCGAGACGCAGCCGAGATGCAGCCGAGATATAGCCGAGGCCGAGCTAGAGTCGGCCGCTGCACGGCGTCACCAAGGGCGCGCGCTCGCCATCCTCTCGCTTCGACGTCCGTTGACGTTTGGGTCGTGTGGAGTGAAGGCGTCATCAAGGACGCAGTCGCCGTCAACCCGGCTAAGTACATCCGGTCGGACCCAGCCCTCGCGACGATGCTGACCGCGCTCAAGCAGGGCGGCAAGCAGGCGGGCCGCGCCGAGTCGCGCCGGCCTTGCACGCGGCCTGCCCCCCGCGCCACCGCCCGGCCAGCCACCGCCTCTGTTCTCTTCCCTTCTCTTCTCCTCTCCTCTCTTCTCTTCGCCAGCCACCGCGTCTGTTCTTCCCTTCCCTTCTCCTCTCTTCTCTTCTCTTCGCCAGCCACCGCCTCTGTTCTCTTCCCTTCTCTTCTCCTCTCTTCTCTTCTCTTCGCCAGCCACCGCGTCTGTTCTCTTCCCTCCAGGCGCTCTTCGACTCGCGTGCCGCAGGGACCTGCTCGGCAGCCGGTCGGCAGCTGGTCTGCGCCTGTGAGTAGGTCTTCATCGTCACGAACTCCCTCTACGACTACACGGACGTCGTGCTCCGCCACTTGCTCGGCGCCGTTGGCTCTCGATTGCCTCGACCTCCTCGGTGCGTTTGCCGATCAGCGTCTCTGGTCCACTAGGAGCCAGCTGGCTCGACTACTTCGACCTCGTCGTCTGCGGCGCGCGCAAGCCCGGCTTCCTCCTCGACCCGTACCTGCCCATCTTCCAGGCGCGCGACACCCCCCCCCCGACATCACCAGAGATGCACCGGGATGGACCGAGCTTCAAGACTTGTACAACAGCCCCTCGCCTCCCTCTTCCGACCCCGCGCCTCCCCCTCCGCCGCCCTGCCAGGTGCGGCAGGACGGCTCGCTCGAGAACGCGGAGATCATCAGCCCGCAGGACGGCGCGCGGCTGCTGCAGCGCTCGCGCGTCTTCCAGGGCGGAAACTGGCAGCACCTGCATGCGCTGCTCCAGCTCGCGTCCGGCTCGGGGCTGCTGTACGTCGGCGGCCGCAAACCGCGCGGGTCTCGGCTCGTTTGCCCGCCTCCCCCCGCACCTCCTCTCCCCCCCCCTAGGCGACCACATGTACTCTGACATTCTCCGCTCCAAGCGGACGCTCGGATGGCGGACCCTGCTCATCGTGCCCGAGCTGCATTATACTAATTATAATTATTACATATTCTTGTTTAAGGCGGACCCTGCTCATCGTGCCCGAGCTGCGCGACGAGCTCCTCACGGCCGAGGACCAGCCGCACCCCGGGAGGCGGCCGATCTCGGCTCGATCTCGGCTCGATCTCGGCTCGGTCTCGCTACAGGAGACGCGCCACCTCGCCGCTGCCGTCGACGAGGCGTACGCCGAGCGGGCGGCTGTCGAGGCTCTAGCCTCGGGCGGCTCGAGGATGCGGCCTTCGTCTCGCTCAGCGGGGTGGTGGGTGGAGGGGTAGGCGCGGCTGCAGCACCTCGAGATCCGGCGCTCGCAGCTCGAGATCGACTCGGAGGTGGAGGCGCTGCTCGAGGGCGACGGGGGGGCGGCCAAGGCGGAGGCGCTCTCCGAAGAGGAGCGCGCGGAGCTGCTCGAGCGGCTGGGCCCCCCTCACGTCCGCCTGAGCGCGGCCTCGTCTGTTGCAGGCGCTGGCCGAGCTGGACGAGCGGATAGCGGAGGCGCGCGACCAGCAGCGCGTGCTCTCCTCGGCACTGAACGAGGCTCTCTGCCGGCAGCACGAGGCCTACCACCCCGCTTGGGGGCGCCTGTTCAAGACGGGCGCCCAAAACTCGCGCTGGGCGCAGCAGGTGCAGGAGTACGCGTGTCTGTACACCTCGCACGTCACCAACCTCGTCCAGTTTGCGCCGGACACGTCTTTCCGCGCGCTCTCCGACCTGATGCCGCACGACCGCGCCCCGCCGGCTTGAGCTTGGGCGAGAGCGCGGCTGTGACGCCTCTCTCGAGCGGACGACGACGTGTGTGAATTGTCGCACACAATTGCACCGTGTGGAACGGGCTAGCTCAAGGTTGCCTTAGATTGTCAATGGAGAATGGCCGCGTTCTCGCCCCTTTCCTGTACGCGTGGGTCTCAGAGGACGAATGCGCACCGGATCTTTGAGGACTTCAAAGTCGGCCGCGCCCCACGGCTATCCCGCCGGCTCTCGAGTGTCGCAGCGCGACGCGCTTCACCCCTCGACGTCCGCGCTGCGAGTCGATCTCTGGAGACGACGCTCGGCCACCGCCAACTCCACCCTGACGTGACGCACATGCGCCGCGTGTCCCCCCTGAGGGTGTCCTTGTATAGTATAGTTGGTTGCGAGTTAAAAAAAGCCCGTTCCGCACCCGCACCCAGCACCAGTACACATGCCGTTCTGGCGCCCCTCGGCTGGCCAGAGGACGACTCACAATGCAAATTCGGAAAGACATCACGAGGGGCCGTATAAACGGTGCCGCAGCGGCCCGGGACACTAACAGTGAGTTGCTGCCACTCGCCCGGCCTCCTCCCCCTCGGGGTCGCCCGGAAAGTGGGCTTGCGCACCGGCGCCCCCCCCAGCACGCCGACCCGAGGTGTACCCTCCGGCCACCTGGGAGGGGAGCGGAGTCCGATTTTGGCCCATTGGCTTCATCATGATGGATACGGAGGTGGCCAGCCCTTGGTTGTGCACCTGCGGCGCGAATAGGAGGTGATCTCGGCGGACGACGGCCATGCCGAGAGCGGGTGCAGCGCGGAAGAGGGTGCGCAGCGCGTCGCGGCCGCGCGCATGGGAGCCGGGGGGATGGCCGGAGGGGGCGGGACGCCTGCATGTCCTCGAAGCTCCCAGCCGCATACGCAAGCCGAGCCGCGAACGGCGGGGAGGGAGTTTTGGAGGGTCAGCCAAGGACGCGCATGGCGAGTGACAAACTAACGCAACCTCCCCCGTACCTGGTTTCTCATCGTGTGTACAGATGAAAGAAAGACACAACCCATCAAGAGACAAGACCACAAAAGACAAATAAATAAATAAATAAAACGGACACCTCTACTAGGAGATGGGTAAAAAGGAACAGGTCCCCGCCCTGCGGTCTTTGTGCAGGGTTCTTTGTGGGTGTGGTCGGCGACTAGCCGGGGTCGTCCTCCCGATACCAAGACCCCGATACAAGACCACAGAGGCACAACACAAATTGATTTTGTACGTACACTAGGCAGGGTCGACAGCACTGTCAGCAGGGTCGCCAGTTAGCAGTTTCAGCAGACGTACTAACAGAAAAAACAAAGTGAAAGTGACCTGTTGTCACACTCACAAAAATGCGCGTTTGCGGCTTGCCTGTGCTCTCGGCCGCCTCGCTGAGCGAGACCGAGCGCGGTGCTGGTGGCGCCGACACTGCCGATCCGTCGAGCACTTCGACGGCTGCTCAACCAATGAGAGTCGGCAGCGCTGCCTCTGCGGCTGGTGCGCCTGCACAAACCACGCCAAGCGACTGCAAACTGGGCGCAAACCTGTCTGGCAATGCTCTGGGCGAGGATGTCAATGTGGAAACCACTCGAGTCCTTCAGCTTGATCCTGCCTCGACGGCTCGCACCGCAAACGCGGGTCCTGCACTTCCTCGCGGTGCTGGCATCTCTGCGCTGCGCCATATTGACGCCAATAACTCTGCTTTCAACATGCTCAACGAGGCGCTGCCCTCTGCACGGCTGACCTAACCTGTGCTGCTGCTGCTGCTGCTGTTGCAGCTGATGCTGCTCCTGCTACCCTCCCGCCCGCCCACCCTGCCCGCCCGCCCTGCCCGCCCGCTCGTAAGGGGTCTTCACCTTCACACTGGTCTGGCCACAGGTGGGCAACCTTCCCGTCGAAGGTCAAGCGGTCTCAACTTCGCGCTCTACTGCCCGCCCTCGCCCTCGCCTACCGCCTCCCGCCTCCGCCCGCCGACCCGCCGCCAGCTCGTCCGCCAACCCGTCGTCTCTGTCGCCTCTCGCCCGCCCGCCATCGCCCTCGCCTTTCACCTCCCGCCGCCCCCCGCCGACCGCCACGCCAGCTTGCCTGCCGCCCTGTCGTCTCGCCTGTCGCCTGCCCGCCCTCGCCGCCTCTCGCCGACGACCACGCCAGCTTGGCCGCCGCCCTGTCGTCTCGCCTATCGCCCGCCCGCCCTCGCCCTCGCCCCCTCCTCCCGCCACCACCCTCGCCTCACCCTCCCGCCGCCTCGCCG
>NW_005197576.1:601215-606621 GCF_000372725.1 Emiliania huxleyi CCMP1516 | reverse complement strand
CCGCCGCCACCCTCGCCACCGCCACCTTCTCGCCGCTCGCTCGCCCGCTCGCGCTCGACCTTCTACTTCCTCGTGATCCACCCGCCGCCACCCTCGCCTCACCCTCCCGCCACCTAGCCGCCCGCTCGCCGCTCGCTCGCCCGCTCGCGCTCGACCTCGCCCCACCCTCCCACCGCCTAGCCGCTCGCTCGCCGCTCGCTCGCACGCCCGCGCCAGACCTCCTACCTCCTCGTGATCCGCCCGCCGCCACCCTCGCCTCGCCCTCCCGCCGCCTAGCCGCTCGCTCGCCGTTCGCTCGCCCGCTCGCGCCAGATCTTCTACCTCCTCGTGATCCGCCCGCCGCCACCCTCGCCTCGCCCTCCCGCCGCCTAGCCGCTCGCTCGCCGTTCGCTCGCCCGCTCGCGCCAGACCTTCTACCTCCTCGTGATCCGCCCGCCCCCACCCTCGCCTCACCCTCCCGCCGCCTAGCCGCTCGCTCGCCGCTCGCTCGCACGCCCGCGCCAGACCTTCTACCTCCTCGTGATCCGCCCGCCGCCACCCTCGCCTCACCCTCCCGCCGCCAAGCCGCTCGCTCGCCGTCCGCTCGCCCGCTCGCGCCAGACCTTCTACCTCCTCGTGATCCGCCCGCCGCCACCCTCGCCTCGCCCTCCCGCCGCCTAGCCGCTCGCTCGCTCCTATCCGTGCCACCCTATCCGTGGTCCTGCCGCCACCGCGCCATCCTCGCTCCTTCCTGCCGCCGCCCTCTGCTCAGTCGTTTGACCCGCCGCCCAATGCTCCGCCGTTCGCTGCCGTGGTCTGCCGCCGTGCCGCCGCTCCTTACCGTGCCGCTCCTTCCGCGCCTCGCCGCCTTTGCCATTTATTCGCCGTCCCTCCTGCCGTGCGTTACCGCCGTGCCGCCGTACCGCCGCTCCTACAGTGCCGCGCCGCCTCCCACACGCACACACCTTACCTCCTGCTCGACCGAGTTTGTGATGAGAAGTGACCCGAGCCGCCGGGTGCCCCGCAGCGGCCTCGCTGGACCAGAAGAACCGGTCCGCGAGTGCTCCGCAGCAGCCTCGCTGAGCCAGAACGTCGGCTCGCGAGGTGGGGTGCTAGTATGAGCCCGATCCGTCGTAGAGTTCTTGCGCTTCGGCGGTTAGTGGTGCACTAACCTCCGAGAAACCCTTCGGGTCGCTCCTCATCGCAAACCCTGTCAGCAGAGTCTCCTACGGGAATGTACGTAAGAGCTACATACACTGAAAAAGTGTCCAAACTGGGGTGACGAAAAGAACACAACTCACAAGCTGCGCGCCAAAAGCAAAAACAAGGCCCGAAAATTTGCTCGTGTCTAGGAAAAAGAAAGCGCAGACGCTAATCCCAGATGCTCACCCATACACTATTACACATACCTGACCGCCGCTTCGCGCCCTCCGTGTGTAGGTGCGCAGCCGCAGGGGGGCGGCTGTGAGTGGGAGGGCGAAGGTGCCACCCCTCCCCCGCACCCTCGCCTGTGCCCCTGCACCCGCCTTGCCTGCCCTCGTGACGCTTTATCTCCCACCACGGGTTCATGCAACCTCTCGCGTCCGCGAACAGTCCGCGCGCAGGCGCGCTATGACTTCATTGCGTTTTACGACACTTGGCTCAGCTTCAGGCCCGCGACCGCCCGCGATCCCCTGCGATCTCCTAGGGGGTGCGTACCGCCGGTCGGGGGCACGATCCGCCAGCAGCACCGAGCAGCTTGGCAGTCAGCCATCCTGCAGCCTCCAGTTGCGCACCGCCCTGCGCGCCTGGCGGGGCGCGTGCTACTGGCAGCACGGAGCCTGGCTGTGAAGTGTGATCTGTCTGCACCTGCTGTGTACCGCCCTTCATTCTCCCGAGAGATACCAGACCCGGCCCCTCCCTCTCCCCAGGGCACGGGGCAGCAGCCTAACGCCCCCCCCCCCCCCCCCCCCTCAGGAGCCTGAGAGCGGCAAGATCTGCAAGACCCGTACTGGCCTGCAAGGCGTCTGTGGGATGGATGGTGTCCTCTTCACACCAGATCATCAGCACACAAACATCCTGCTGGCTCTCACCTCTCGGGAATAGCCAGCCCTGTCTGAGACGTGAGAGTCAGAGAGCCAAATCAAAGAAGAAATCGAGAAAGAATCTTTGAAGGGCGTGTCCCTTGTCAGGAGCAGGAGAGCCCCACCTGTGCCCCTGATCGTCCTTCCAAAATCCTGCAGGTGGGGACCCTGTCCTTCACTGGAGCAATTGGAGCACTTGTACGGGGTTTTCTTCTTTCCG
Source organism: Emiliania huxleyi CCMP1516 (assembly GCF_000372725.1). Taxonomy (NCBI): domain Eukaryota; phylum Haptophyta; order Isochrysidales; family Noelaerhabdaceae; genus Emiliania; species Emiliania huxleyi. Next base: position 604,359 of record NW_005197576.1, on the reverse strand, counting down.
CTCAGCTGCTGCTTATTTCCGCCTGGCTCTCGCCGGCAACGCTCTCAATGCAGCGACGCGTCCTCCTGCTATTCCCGGTGCTAGCCACGGTCGGCGCCTTCGCGCCGTCTCCGCACCGCTTGCGCGTTGCGCCAGCCCGTCCCGCCGTCTGCCGGTGTGCGCCAATCGTGGCGAGCGCGTCGGCCTCGGCTGAGGTGGCAGCGAGGACAGTGGTGGTGACCGACATGGACGAGACGCTGATATCGAAGAAGAGCACGGGGTATGTGATCTCCTTCCTCGTCAGGCTGCGCTCCATCCGCCTGCTCCTCGTGCCGCTCGTCGCCGCAGTGCTGATTCCCGTCTCCAAGCTGTCGCGCACCTTTGCGGTGCGTGTCATGTATTGGTTCGCCTTCCGCGGCGTGCGTGTGGAGCGCGCCAAGGCGATCGCCGCCGAGTTCCTCGCGCCGCGCTACGCCGCCGACCTGCAGGACCCGGTCGCCTCGGCCGTCCTCGCGGCGGACGACGCGATCGTCATCACCGCCTCGCCCGACTTCATGGCGCGCCCGTGGCTCGAGCGGTACCTGCGCGTGCCGCCGTCGCAGGTGTACGGCGCCGTGCTCGAGGAGCGCGCGGGCCGCTTCACCGGCAAGACCACCCAGATCCCCATCGGCGAGGAGAAGGCGACGCTGCTCGCCTCGGACCCGCTCGCCACCTCGGCGGGCGTCTCGACGGTGGGGTACGGCGACCACCCGACGGACGTGCCCTTCATGAAGGCGTGCGACCGCGCCGTCCTCGTCCACCCGATGGAGCCTATGCCGCCCGGCGTCGAGTACGAGCCGGCGCAGCCCTTCGACTCGGCCGCGCTAGGCTAGCGAGGCCGGCCAGATAGAGGAGCGGTGCCGGCGACCCGGCGTCTCTGGAGTCGCCAATGTTCCTCGAGATGTTCCTGCTGCATGTGCGTGTGCCTTTTGGCGTAGGGAAGGCGGTCGAGGGGAATTGTTGAGGGAGGGGAAAACCATACTCCATCGAGGCTGCACCGGTGCACGCGAGATAGACGAGGATATCGAAGACGAAACACGATATCGATAGCTCGACGTTTAAATCGTTATCGTCGTCTGAAGCTCTGAACACGCATTTCCATTATGACACGACCTCTCGACGCGCGCGGGGGCTACACCAGAATCCACCGGCGGCGTTGCGGCCGTTGCACCACAATCCACATGTGCGCCGCTCTCTCACTCGGTTCATTCACGGCCGTTATCCACCGCGTATTACAGACCTCTCCACGCCCGTTCTCCACGAAGGGCATCGAAGGGCACTCTCAAAACTCAGGCAGACAACCCGAGGCGGTAAACACTCAGGCTCACGGCCCGGTCGCGCGCACTCTGCGAAGCGCGGCCTGTCTCGCCTTCTTGATCGCCCTCTCGTCGAAGATGTAACACGGGAGGGGAGAGCGGCAGGCGCCGGCGCAGCCGCAGCTGCCAACGTAGTTGTCGTGATAACAGCCAATGCCGTCCGCGGCACACGGGCACGTGTCGGGTGACACCGGGGGCAGCCGCAACTAGAAAGGCGGCGAGACAATGAACATATGCATCGTTTGCGCGCCCCGCAGCTGCGCTCTCCTCATTTTGGCCCAAGATCACCAGATTCCTCCGGCGGATGATCTGGCCGACGAGGGCGCTCGTCGCGTGAGATCCACCTCGAGAACCTCGAGAACGCCTGAAAAGAATTAGAAAAAGTACAGCACAAAAGGAGGCGCCGATATCACAACTCTCTACACGCTACACCCCCGACGGCTCTAGCACAGGCAGAGCCACCAGCAACACCAGCAGCATCATTCTGCACACGCATCGCATTCTCGCCGGCGCAGCCTTTTCCCTTTGCGCGCTCGGATTGACCGCTGACCAACACGTCATGATGGATGACGGAAAGAAAGAAAGAAAACATACAAGCCAAGGGAGGGGTGGGAGAACGGCACGCCGCCACCACACAGGGATTTTAAGGAGAGGAGTGTGATGCGCTAGCCGTCGCCTACCCTAGGGAGTCTGCCTCTTCTTATCTCTCTTCGCAGTCTCTCGCCGATTCTCGCGTCAACCTTCGTGCCACCTCGCGGCCGTCCCACTCTCGTCGCTCTCTCCCTTGTCACTTCCTCCTCTGTCGCGTCGTTCTCTTCTGTCTCGTCCTGCGGCGCCGCCGCCTGCCGGTCCCTTGTTCTCGCGGCTTCTTGATGGATGACGGGGGGCCGCTAGAATTTGACGAGGATTTCTTCATGACGTGGCTGCTCGAAAAGCAAAGAAAAAGAAACGTAAACGTGCACGTCGTGGGTGGCCCTGCTCCTCCAGACTCGCTGCTACTCTGATGAAGTTCGACGCGCTCAGCCGCCGCTCATTGCAGAACGAGCCTAACGAGGCCACACTTGGAGCACTTGGAGTGCAGTCAGCAGCCTCACATCCAGGGCCGGGGAGCTCAGAAGCGCACCCAGCGGGCCGGATGATCGGGCCACAATTCTTTGGGCGCGAATTCCGGGCCGGCGTCATGGTCGAGGCCTTTCACGATGGGCTCCACCTTCATCTGTCGCACGCTGCGGAAACTGGTTACCTCAACATAATATTCGCGCCCAGAGAATCGTGCTTTGTTATCGTTGATCCGGCTGTGCCCGGGTGCTCGAGGTCCAAGTACCCCACCGCCCTGACGGCGGCGGTTGCGTATGCGCGAATGATCGGAGAGGCGGCGCAGCCCGAGGAGAGCGGCGGATTTTTTTTTTTTTTTTTGGGCACCTTTTTTTTTTTTTGGGGTATGCACCCGCGGAAAAAAAAATTTTTTTTTTTTAAAACAAAAAAAAAACTTTTCCCCGGGGGGGGAGGGGGGCCCACCAACCTTTTTTTTTTTATAAAAAGGGGGTATTCCCGGGGAGAGAAAAACAAAAAAACCCCTCTCTAGGGGGGGGGGTTTTACAAAGGGGTTTTTTTTTGGGGGGGTTTTTGGGGGGCTCGGTTTATTAATTTTTTGGGGGCCACTAAAAGAACCAATTTTTTTTTTGGAAGGGGGCCCCCCCCATTGGGGGGTGGGAAAAATCCCCCCAAAAGGGGGTAAGGGGGAAAAATTCCCCCTTCGGGGGGCCCTTTTGCCATTTCGGGGTGGGGCAAAATTTTGGGAAAAGGCCAA
>NW_005197576.1:587024-601115 GCF_000372725.1 Emiliania huxleyi CCMP1516 | reverse complement strand
CTTCACTTTCGTCCTGCACGCTTCGGAGAGACCCCTGACCCCCCCCCCTCCCCCCGTGGCCACGCGCTAGCTCGATCGTAGGCGCCGCCCGCGACTCTCCCTCTGACGGCGCGCGCACGCCCGGTGCCGGAGACTGACGAGGTGGTGGGGAGGGACGAGGCGATGGCGCGGCGGCTGCAGGCGGAGGAGTACAGAATGCACCCGCCGGCGGCGCTTCCGGCGGGGAGGCGCGAGGAGTCGCCAGCGCGGACGCCGCAGCGCGGGCGCGTGGAGCTGCGGCAACCGGACGAGACGGTCGACACGTGGGCCAGCGCCGCCGTGAGGGGGCTGCTGCGAGGCAACAGCGGGCTTCTGATCCCCGAGGCGCACCGCCCGGCTTTCATGGCCGCGGCCATCACCGCGATGCGGCGAGTGCGCGCCCTCAACAGCGGGCCGCTGACTGGGCTTGCTGCCTCCCGGGGCTCGTCGGGCAGGCGGTTGGCCGCGTCATCCGTATTTTCAATCCACATAGGCTGCTGCTCGAGCAGCTCACCAACGCGGCCGCCGACTCCGTAACCGGCAGTTGGCGCTCGTTGGCCATCCACGCGGCAACCGCCCGCTCGCCACCGCCGGAGGAGGAGGAGGAGGCGGAGGCGGAGGAGGAGGAGGAGGAGGAGGCGCCGCAGCGCGCCGCGCAGGCCAAGGCAGGAGGCGGCGCCGCCGGCCCCTCGGGTGCCCCGCGGGCCGCTGCCGAGAAGCAGGCCGCGCAGCAGGCCGACGACGGCGACTCGGAGGAGCGCGTCGCGCCTCGTTTCGTCAAGGTTCTGCAGACGCCCAAGCAGCAGCTATCTCCGCAGCAGGAGAAGGCCATCGACTCGCTCCGCGCGAACGGCAACGAGGCCTACCAGGCAGGCAACCTCGCCCAGGCGCGCAGGCTCTACTTGCAGGCCATCTCGCACGACCCGAGTGGCGCCCACGCACTGGCGCACAAGCTGCACTCCAATCTCTCCGCCGTGTACGCGTCGCTCAAGGACTGGCCCAACTCGCTGCTGCACGCCAAGCGGTGCGTCGACTTGGACCGCAACTTCTCAAAGGGGTGGTCCCGGGTCGGCACCGCACACGCAAAGATGTCGCAGCCGGCGCTCGCGCTGCAGGCCTTCTACACCTGCCTCCGCCTCGACCCGGGCAACGCCAACGCCGCCGCGTCGCTCGACCTCCTCCGCCCGCCGCCTGAGGAGGAGGAGGAGGAGGAGGAGGAGGTGGAGGCGGCGGCGATGGAGGAGGAGGCGGAGGAGGAGGAGGAGGCGATGGAGGAGGAGGAGGAGGAGGAGGAGGAGGCGATGGAGGAGGAGGAGGAGGCGATGGAGGAGGAGGAGGAGGCTGACTCCCCGATGACGGAGGTGAACGAGGAGGTGAACGAGGAGCAGGCCGACTCGCAGGCGACCGAGGTGGAGGAGGACTCGCAGGCGACGCTGGTTGACTCGCAGGAGATGGCGGCAGAATCGGATCTGGAGTAGGGGGAGCGGCGCTGGTGGATGGACTGTTTTGTATGCGGATGCGTTCGGGCGCATGGGTGCGCCACCGCCGCTGCTGTAGGAGGCGGACACTCTGGAGACCCAGGGACTTGGATCACGGATACGAAGTAGGGGGAGTGGTGCTAGCGGACAGACAGTTCATTGGCGGATGCGTCTAGGCGCATGGGTGCACCACCGCCCACTGCCTTAGATGGGCAGGTGGAGGTCAGTGCACATGAGAGAGGAAGACACACATGCACAACATGTACATGCATGATGGACCAGGGTGCCCTGGTACACAGTTTGAGAACACACAGCACCGTACTATACTCATGCGTGATATTCTGGAGTGCCCAAAGGATGATTTTCCCGCAATTTCCCCTCGAAAATGCTGCGAAATGAGGCGTAAAATCAAGGGCCCGGAGAGTCTGACCACGAGTCTCTGGGTGGGGGGGTCCATGACCCCCCCCCATAGCATGTGGTGAAGCCTCCGGGGGGTCCCCCCCCCCCCCCCCCCCCCCCTGAGAGCGATGTGCGCCTGCTGGTGCCGAAAGAAGGTGTCGCGACTTTTGTACAGGCGTCAAAACGGCCCATTTATGGTGAGCTGTCCCTACTTGCCCACTTTGAAAAATGGGGTTGCGTCCTGGTTCCCAGGATTGGGCCACCTCCCATGCATGGTAGTATGGAGACCAAGTCTACCGGGCTCGGTTTTGACTCACTCACTTCTGAGCCATGGTCTGATCCTACTTGCCCACTTTGAAAAATGGGAGCGCGTCCTGGTCTCCAGGATTGGATCCAGATAGAGCGCCGCTTCGCAGAAGCCAGAAAATAAAAAATCGAAGGCTAAGCTCATAAGGTGGTCCGTCCAATCATATGACGCGATCCGACGGCGAGGCGAGAGGCCATCGGCGTGCGCCCGCGTAGCGCGTCCTTCATACACGATTCATGAAGCGCCGGTCCGACGACTGGGAAAGCGGCCGAGAATACCGCACCGTGAAGGCGGATATCTTGCGCGCAGCGCCGTTGGCTGTGCCCATCCCCACAGAGGGACCAGACGCCGCGAGTGCCCCGGTGGACGATCCAACCTTTTTGCTCAACAACAAGAATGTCCAGAGCAGCGATCGCCTGCAACTGGCTCAGACGGCAGCGGCAATCGTGGCCGGTGATCCGTCCGTGGGGCAACACCGTGCACAGGTGGAGCGATGTCTTCAGGAGATTGGCGGCCTGCAACGGCAACGGTGCCAAGTGCTTGTGAGCGACTCGGAGGCCGTGGCGGCCTGGGCGACCCCCAGCTCTGCCCAAGGAGTCCTGGCGTACATTGCCGAGCAGCCGATTCCGCCTAGCGGCGTGCCACACAGCCACCACGTCCAGCACACCGATTCCGCCATTCACCAGGTGAACGGCGGCCACGACTTTGCGCTCGTGTGTGCCACACACGGCACCTTCAGCGGACAGTTTTGCGTGCGAGCCGCCTCAAAGATTCTGGACCAAAACGGATGCAGACGCAACAGGCCGGCAAGAGCGCTGAAGCGGCTCGTGCGGGATGGCCACGCCAGCGGCGGCGGCCGACTCCCCGATCCGATGCGGTGGGAGGGTGGATGCTGGTGGTGCGAATTTGAAGCGTGCACAGAGCTTCGGCTCGCCTCCCTGGAGAGCTTCGCCACAACCATTCGCAAGGAGCCGATCTGCTGGGGCGTTGAGGGGGACGGTGTGCGAGATCCTGTCTGTGGTCCCTTCATCGACCTCGGGATCTTTGAAACGGTGGAGCTCGTGCAGCCATTCGCGGCGGAATCGGTCGAGGAGAGGGATGGAGAGACCGTCATCCGTGGCGCCCAAGTGCTGCCCGTTCGCCCACACAGGCCGACTGCCGTGGTGCAGATTCGTGTGGTCGATGGGTCGAAGTGCACTGGCATCTCTGGCCTGACAAAAGTCTATCCCATGGTTCAGGGCGTAGGCGTGTCGCCCGCAGTCGCGCTCAAGCTCAACCCTGTCGACCTTCTTACGGCCGGGATGCACATTCGGGCTGAGCTCGTAATCCTACGTGTTGTTCCAGGAGAGGAGGCAGACGCCGTGCGCCGCTATGCAACGGAGCAAGCGTGCAAGCAGGCGGCGCTGCAGCGGACTCCACGGTCGGTTCTTCCTCCGCCGCCGCGGGAGGAGGCAACGGCATGGCGCGCCAAGACGCTGCTGACACGCCACGTCGAAGCGGCCGCTCCTCACTTCGGATCAGCAGCAAAGGCGCTCGACATCCACACGGCCATGACATCCAGAGATGAGGACGGAGCCTACAATGGAGACGATGACGACGCGCCGCCGGGTGAGGAGGAGAGGTGCGTCGTCTGCGGCGGCGGCCAGTGGACCGAGGGGCACGAACTCATTGCGTGCGACACGTGCGGTAAATTTGTTCACCGCTCGTGCGACGAGCGCCGGCTGCTCGGCTTGCCGCAGGGTGCCTTCACGTGTGTCGGCTGCTCCAAGCTCTCCGCTGGCGGCAGCGATCCCAGCGTGCACGCTGACGGGCTGCTTGGCGGCGCGCGGGAGAGCTCCGCCGGCGGACGCGGCGGAGAGTTCGCCGGCAGAGCCCAGGCGACAGCCCACTTCTTGCGCGCAGACAACGTCAGGGAGGCTGTCGCATCAGCTGCTAACCCGGGCCGCGACCATGTGTTTCCAGTCGTCCAGGATCGACACGCGGAGGACCCCACACAGACCATCAACGTGGTAGGTGTAGTGCGCCCTTCGCCGCGGCCGCAACTCAAGGGCAGGGCCGCCTATTGGGGGGAGGTGTACCCTGCGAAGGCGCATACGGTCATCCGTGGAGACACGGGCATGCGAAGCAAGGCTTTGAGATCGGCTCCACTCAAGTCAGCTCTCAGAGGGCTGGCACGTTCGCGCTTGCTGGTGATCACCGCAAACGAGTCGTTGGGCGGCTGCCAGGACGAGTTTGTCTCCCCTGGCGCGTACCTCACCGGTCCGAGAGGGGAGGGCAAGGCTATGCGGCCACAGCACAAGTTCCTTTCGGAAGATGCTCACATCGCGGCGCATCGGCAGCTCCGGGTGGGGTGTGCCCTCAGCCGAGACAGAGAGCAAGTGGTGGAGCGGATGAGTGTGGTGCGCGTATCGATCAACGACGAGGACTCCGGCCTCCACGTGGACACATGTGCGCACGGCCTCATGAGCATCGTGGACTACCTCTACCATGCCGTTGCTTCCATCAGGACTCGCACCGAACGCGCAGGCTTGATGGTGGCACAGAACGTGCACAAGTTCGAGGGCTGCGTGCTGCTGCCCGAGCTCGGCGGGTACACAAGGCTCAACCGTGGCCGAGATTTCATGCACGGGATGCTAAACCAGCTGGTGCACGGCTCGGTCAGCCTGACCGCTGCAGAGCGGTTGTACCGCGGGCGAGGGAACTTCACCTCCACGGCCCTCTTTGGGAATGGACTTGGGAGGCTGCTCAGAGCCTGCGGGGGGCTGAAGTATTGGTATGCGGGCACGTGAAGACAGTATTTACTTAGACAAAGGATTTCTCTTGGCCGCTGTGTGTATCTCGAGACCTCGAGAGAAGGCCGCAAGGGGCCGAATTGGTCGGCGCTCTTATTTGGTTTCCTACACTACGACTCTACCGGGGGACGGTACTCTCACCTCACAGGTGCGCGGAGAAATTTGAGTGTATATGTGGCTCTTACGTACATTCCCGGAGGAGGACTCTGCTGGACAGGGTTTGCGAGGAGGAGCGACCCGACGCTAGTAATTACGCTACCCATCAAGCGCTTGTAGGCTAGTGCCATTTCACTGTGGCAAGACTCGCGTTACAAAACCTTGGATGTGACCATTTGCGCAAAAAGGTACATCTCGGTGCCTTCCAGAGGCAGCTGCGCGTCCTGGGTATGTACCTTTGTCGCGCGCCGGAGACGACTCGACACCGCTGAGATCGGTGATCAAGCTCTGACAGGTCGCACGTCGCTCCTTTGACGCCGACGTGACTCACCCGTGCAGATCACATCAGGACACGGTCTCGACGCGCTCGGTACGACGCCTGCGACCCGTCTCGGGTCAGGTGGCACGACGCTCATCGCGCCCGCCAGCGCTGCCATGCAGGCTGCCACGACGAGGTCGAGCACGCTTCTATATGCTCGCCGAGCCTTCCTTTCCATCCCATTAGGTAGCCTGGGAACGGTGGCGGTCAGAGGCAAAGCCTACGAGGGGTGGTGGAACCACATGTCACGGCTACTGCCGGCTCGACGCCACGATAGCCTCCGAAGGCTGACTTTGCGGCACCATCATCGGACGATGTCGACGAGTTGGGTCGCTCTCGCGGTAGCCAGATGACCTCTCATACTAGCATCATCGGCCATGGCCGCAGGGAGCGCGGGGGAGGGCGCTGGGAGCAACACGGAGCTCCGTTGGACGTTTTCAAGATTAGCGTGTCAGAGTGAATTGGCACTAGCCGTAGCAAGAAAGAACTCTGCCACGGATCGGGCTCATACTAGCACCCCACCTCCCGGGCGGCCGACATCCCGCTCTCAATCGACCACTTCCGCTACTTTGCGGGAGTGATCCGGGCGGAAGAGAGCGTGATACAGTGTCAGTGCGGTCAAAGCAAGAGTTCGTGGACATGCAGAGGCCGCCAAGGCGATGGAGCGTGCAGTGGAGATATCCGGAATGCCTGGGTTCGTCCCGATCCGACCGGGGGGTCGAGAACGGCGACCTGGCCCGCGCAGCTGCTCACAGTGCCACGGCACCCGGGCCCCCCCTATCTCGGCGGGCCGAAAGGCTACCGCGAGACCTCGGGAGGTCGCGGCCGCGTTTCATCGAAAACGATCACTAGCAGGGCACAGGATAGGCGCACAGAATGCACAACCAAACACAACTGCCTGGCGACGCGCGCCCCGCATGTGCCAGGTGACCCCCCGCACACAAGCGAGCTCTCAGACAGAGAGAGAGAGAGTGAGTGAGACACCGACGCATGTCTATATCAGCACATACCGCAGGACGCTGACAGAGTGTTTAATATGCCAAAGAGGCACTCAAGGGAGGCCAGTCTCGTTGGCGTAGTCGATCAGTGGCTTGCTGTTTTCAAGCATGGCGCCGATTGACCGGGCCGCATCCTTTAGGCGCATGCAATCTGTGCCGTGCACAAAGACGACGCCAAACGGCGCCTCCGATGAGGCGCACATCCTGCCCACAAGCATGGGCAGAGCTCCTGCGGCGCCCTCGTAGTCTCCGCCGCGAACGCCGTACCTGTCCAGAACGGCCTGGAGGTCTTCCCACTTTGTGACGAGCTCTAGCTCGCCCTGTGAGACCTGCGTGATGCGAGGCTTGACCGTGGCTGACTCCTGCTGCGCCCACAACGCCCACCCCTTCTGTCCGCCGATTGCGTCCGAGGCGACGTCCAGTGCGTCGCCGGCGTGGTTGCTCAGCACGGTGCGGAAAATGTCCCACGCCTGGATGAAGCGCTGCTGCACGACGACCGTTTTGGCAAAGGCCGGGAACAGTGTGCACCTTTGGTCGAAGATGTCGTACGTCGACGCCTGCAGCACATGGCTATTGAGGCGGTTCTCGCCGACCAGCTTGTTGAGCTCCGACATTCCGTTTCTGTTGGATGGGTTGAGCGTGGGCCCGATGTTGATGACGACCATCTCAAACGAGACCTTGAGCGGAGCCTGATCAACGTCGAGCGGCTGCGCGGCGTCCGCTGGGTCGAGGGTCGCGTATAGCGAGAGAGCCGCCGCGGCGATGTCGTCCTCGCTCAGATGCATGCACACACAATCTCAAGTCAAGAACGTGATGGCGGAGGTGAATTTAAAAATCCCTGTGGTGGCTCCAAGTGCTCCAAGTGCTCCAAGGTGGCGACATACCGTCCTCCCAATCCCTCCCTTCCCTGTCTGTTTTCTTTCTCTACTAGGCACGGGACGGAGAGAAAAAGGTATTATGAAAAAGGTGGGCATGTGGGGGGCGCGGAGGGCTTGTTGTCGAGGCTTGTTGGCGAGCCAAAATGGTGATACGCTAGGCTCAGAGCGAGTTATTTCGCGCTGCGCTAGGCTCAGACGGCGAGCTAGCGCTGCGCTAGGCCCAGGCTCACAGACGGCAACAAGTTAGAGTTCTTTGGTGTTGCTAAAAATCTCTCTCTCTCACGGCGAGTGGGAGTGCGCGCCGTCCGGCCGTGCCCCGGGAGGGGCGCGGTCGACACCAGAAAGGCGTCGTGCCGTCGAGGCGGACGCGGCTTGCCACCCCACTAGTCTCAGGCGCTGACTTGCCCCTCCACATTGGCCAGCAGAGGGTACTGTTCATCATCGTTGCAGCGCAACGGACCACGAAAACTTGCCGCCTGCTACCGTAACCACCACAATCATGGCAATCAGAGCCGCACCCTCATCGTTCGGCGAAGCGCGGGCTGGTGGCGAGATGCCGTCTGAGCTGTCGACGCGTCGGCCAAAGAGGCGGTCGGTGCTGGCAGGCCCAACCGGGCCAGTGATAGCCGCCGCTTGCGCGGCTGGAGCGTGGCCATGTAAAATGGATCACTCCTTATCCCCTCATGGGCGCGCGCCCGCGAAAAAAGCCAAACGTACTCGTCTATCTGGAGGAGCCGGAACCCGCGTGTCCCCGAAAGAAAATTTTCCGCGAGGCGTTTTTCTTCCTGTCCGAAACGAGGGACGATCGTCGCGGCGAAGAGAGTGCGAGCGACGAGTCGCAGTCACATCGATCCGACGATGGCAAATGACGGTGGCATCGTCCTTGCGCTCTTGCTACTCATCGCGGCTCTCTGCGCCGTGTTCTACAGCTCAATAGCCCTGTACGCGAGCGCGCCGACAAAAGAGCCTGCGTCGTTCCCTGCTCGTCTCGCCCGGCTGTTGTCGGGATGGGCGAACGTGGGAAACGCTGTGACCCATGGGTTGCTCATCGTCGTGCTCTTGACCGACAAAGGTCGCTACGGTGCTTATTTTCCCGACGAGGTGAACTCCTACGCCGCTGGCCCAGTCTGCTTGGGGCTGATCAACGGGCTGATCGGCTTCTTTTCCCTCCGGGGCGGCAGCCTCAAAGTAAGCCTGGGATGGAACACATTTGTAGCTCTAGCAGGCTCGCTCGTACCCATGGTCTGGCCAAAGTTCATTGACGTCGGGATGACAACCTGGCCTTACGTCACCGTGTTTCTGTGGTTTGCGATCTACGCCTTTGAGAGCACGGCCTTCTTCTTTTCGGCGGCCGGGGTCGCGCTCAAGGACGCGCCGGGTGCAAAGGCAAAATAGCGGCAAGCAGCGCACACGTGGAGGATCCACAGTGTCGAGATTGAGAATCTCACTGTTGATTGATCCCAACTTGTGCCTCAATGTTGTGCGCTTGAAGAGGCCCGCTTGTGGCGGGGCGCCAGGGCTGTGCCTGTGGGGAAGCGGTGGTGCGTGCGTAAAGTGTGCGTGTGGGTGTGAGTGTGGGTGTGGGTGGTGTGGAGTGTGTGCGCACAGCTTGCTTTCTTTTCTTAGAAGGTTATGGAGAGCGGGAAATGCCTGAGTGTGCCACGAAGCACGATCCTACGCGGGGTGTGTGCGGTGTGTGTGTGTGGTGTGTGGACCGTGTCCGTGAGTTGACCAGGGGGGTTGTGCGCCGGGCCCTCCTGCTCGGCTCCAGCCAGTAGACAAGTCTTGTCACTAACAGAGTAGAAGGATCTGGCCTCGGAGCCGATGTGACCAAGCGCTGGTAGCGTGGTTTCACCTCACACCCATGGTCTCACAGTGTGCCGGCTGTCGCCGAGCGCAGTGTCGCTCACACAAGCCGCAGCACAAGTGACTGAGGGTCAGTGAGGGCGAGCCCATCGCTGTCACAGCTGTGGCAGCCGCACAGTAGGCTGTGCCATCTGTGCAGAGCGTGTGAGCAGCAGAGGAGCTGCTCTCCAGGCTTCAGTCGCAAAGAGGTGCATGCCACCGAAGGCGCTGTCGAGGTTCGCCGAGTGGCGAGTGCGGCGCAGGTTGAGGGACACCGTCACCGACGAGCGCGTTGTAGTATTCCGGATAAAGACGGCCACACGCACACGAGCTGCGGTCGTGTGGCCGTCATAGAGCGCAAGAGCGGCGAGGCGCGGGCGGGACCGTCTGTGGCGAAGCGGGTCGCGTCCCTCGATTTCCGTCAACCCACGGTCCACACGCACACCCTTACTTATGGGCTTGGGGGGCCGCTCCGAACGCCCTCATACCATACCACTCCCCAGGAGAATCAAATAAGTGGTAAATACCACTCATTTACCAGTAAATGGCAAGCACTGAGTGACTCCTCACACAGCACGCGCTCACGGGACGCAGCGGTGTCGGCCCGCGCCGGAGCACCGCCGACCGCGCGCGGGAGAGAGATGCTGAGAGTGCCCTCTCATGGGTTGACCGCGCCTGCGATTTGAGAGGTCGTACGACCACGCGTCGAGGTTGCGCGCGCGGGCGAGGCTGGCAGGGAGGAGCGGTAGGAGCCCTCGGTTCGCTCCGACGTCTCGACCAGCGGCTCGAACGCCTGGCGTGGGGCAGGCATGCGAGGGGGAGGTGAGCGGAGTCGGGTGCGTGGGGGCACGACACGGGCCCTCCCCGCGCGCACGGCACACGCGCCGTGATGGCGGAGAGCGGCACGCACACGCCTTGCGGCGCGTTAGAGCGCGAGCTGCTGCTGTCGGAGTCGAACGAGAGGGTGAGGCTCGCGGCGCTGCCGTGCACGCTGCCGTGCAAGCTGCCCTGCAGGCTGCCCCCGCCAAAGTGTGTGCCGTCATCGAACGCCTCCCCGGCAGACATGCGGTGCACCGTGAGCAAGTCCCCCATGAAGTCCTCGCCGGCGCGGCACGCCGGCGCGCAGGGCGTGGCCGCGGAAGGGCGAGCGAGGGCGAGGTTCGGGGAGGGTAGCGGGGTGGGGCGATGACTAGGGCGGTGCCGCCCAGCCGCCGCCTTGAAGGCGATGTGGTGCAGCCCGTGCGCCTCTGGCTGCGATCCGACCATCGAGACCGAGTCTGCAGGCCCGATGTGAGCCTCGAGAGCGCGCGCCTAGATGAGCGCGTCTCGCGCACTACGTCGCGTGGACATGTGGTCCGCAGCCTCCCGAGGTATCGCGCCTCCGCAGCGCCTCGCGCGTCGTACCGCGCGCGCCGCGCGTCCTGGGCGGGGACAGGGGCTGGGGTGTGGGCCGGCGCAGGGGTTAGGGTTAGGCCAGCGTGCGGGCTAAGGGCCTGCTCGGCGGGCGTGACCGAGGCGCAGAGCGGCGCGTGCTCCTCCTCGATAGGGGAGGGGAGGCCTCCCTTGCCCGCGCGCAGCCTGCCCTTTCCAGCCGGCAGCAGGCGAGGGAAGGCCCCCAGGCTGCTCAGCGTCAGGACCCGCGCCCTGGCCCCGCCCCGTGCGTCTGCCCTGGCCCCGTGGGCGGCGTCTGCCCTGGCCCCGCGGGCGGCGTTGCGCGCGGGGAGGAGGCTCCGCTGCTCGCCGCACCCCGCCCGCCGCTCGCCGCTGCCGTCGTCGTCCTCAAGCCAGCACGAGCTCGACGGCCCGTGGAACGAGCCGAACTCGTCCTCGTCGCTGAGCGGCGAGGCGGCGCCGGACCGAGGCCTGCGCTGTCTGCGGCTTGAGGCGCCGCCGCCGCCCTTGCCTCCGCCCTTGCCTCCGCTGAGAAAGCAGCAGAGGGCGACGCCAGCGAAGAGTAGAACGGAGCCGCCGCCGGTCAGCAGCACTGCCACCGTGGCCGGCGAGGCACCGCCCGCCTCGGCGGCGATGGCGAGCGCCGTGGCTGCGCCGGACAGCGGCGAGGAGGACGAGGAGGACGAGGGGGGCGGGCCTGCGAGCGCCTTGAGGTTGCTCGCGCCGTCCGTGGCGATGGCGGCGGCGGTGGTGATGGCGGCGTGCGGCGCGCAAGACTGTGGCTGGTGCCCACCGCTCGCGCTGCAGTTGCCGCAGGAGCAGCGGCAGCCAGCCCAAAACTCGGAGCACTGCCGCCACTTCCGCTTAAAGTGGCAGGACCGACCCTGCCAGCGGTGCACCTCGGTGGGGAAGGCGAGCGCCCATGCATCCACACACGTGTTGGCCGCCAGTCCACCCGCCGAGGCTGGCAGGACGCAGCTTGTCGCGCTGGCCGTGGAGCACAACGCGCCGTCGGCGATCGCGCTCGCGTCGCACTCGGGCGACTCCTCGCGATCGGCGCAGCGAGGGCAGGCGCCGTGGCAGCACACTGCCGTCACTCTGCCGTAATTTTCCGCGCGGGTGGAGTACCCAACTGTGCCGGTCGAGCAGAAGGGTGAATCCACCATCATGAGACGCGCCGACGCTGTCTGCTATTGCCGCAGCCACTTCACAAGAAGTGAGGATCAGAGTGAGCAGCCGACGATCGCCGACGACGAGCGCCGTTCACAGCGTTGTTATTGAGAAGAAAATACCTCGGATGGCGCTGTGCGCTGGTCTGTGAGACTGTGAGAGGTTGAGGTGCGAGCCCTGGAGGTTCACAGACCCTCTTACACTCACACGTCATTTGGGGCCTGGAGCCTATCATCGTGTGCGTTGGGGAGCACTGGGGAAGGGGGAGGGATTACTCGCGAGCCTTGGCCTAGAGGGCCCGTGCGCAGGGGGGAGGGAAGTCGACTAACTAAAAGAATTCAAGACCGAGTGCGAGCGAGGTGGCGAGCGCCACTTTTTGTTGTTTTTTCTCCCCTTAATTTCCGGAGAGGGAGAGAGTTGTTTTGTTAATTTCCGTCGGCCCCTTCCCTTCCACAGCAAACAAAACACAAAATCTCTCTCACACAAAACTCTCTCTCCACAGACATGCCATGGCGTGCGATCTAGATTCAGCCCACGCGCCTCTCTGCTCGCAACCACTCACCCATTGAATTGTCACTCTGCCCGTGAGTGCGAGATAGGGCTGGCGGCTGGTCGCTAGCCTCTGAGGAGGGCATCCATAGACGCCTCACATGACCCCACACACACGGTCTCGTGAATGCCTTGCGGCTGGCGGCGAGATTGCACTGCTAGAGGCGGAGCAAGCCTGCTCTAGTCTCACATGTTACTTCCTGTCGTCTGTTGTGTTGTTGTGCCCTTCTTTGTTCCTTTGGCACGTTGGAGTGCTGGGGGGGGCGACAGGAAGGATGTGGCCCGGAGTTATGTGCACGCCAACTCAGGGTGTGTGGCAGCCAGCTGGCTGTGTGTCTTGTGAGCCTGTTTGTGTCTGTGTGTTGCTCGTGCGTGTCGTCATCATCTGTCCCGCGTCCACCCATACCGCGCTGGTGTCCAGTCCGAGCCTGACTGTTCTTCACCTTTCTACCTAAACCTAACAGATGATACGTCAGACCACAGGCACAGCAACCAACCACCCTTTTTATGAATGCAAAACGTAAGAGCTACATACACTGCAAAAGAAGTGGGTGCTCGATCGGACAGAGGGTCCGAGGGGATAAAAAACATACAGGCGTGGACCGTGAGTTGACGGAAATCGAGGGACGCGACCCACCTCGCCACAGACGGTCCCGCGCCTCGCCGCTATGACGGCGGCACGACCGCAGCTCGTGTGCGTGCCGCCGTCTTTGTCCGGAGTGAAAAGTCCAACGCGCTCGTCGGTGACGGTGTCCCTCAACCTGCGCCGCGCTCGGCGAACCTCGACAGCGCCTTCGGTGGCATGCACCTCTTTGCGCCTGAAGCCTGGAGAGCAGCTCCTCTGCTGCTCACACGCTCTGCACAGTTGACACAGCCTACTGTGCGGCTGCCACAGCTGTGACAGCGATGGGCTCGCCCTCACTGGCCCTCAGTCACTAGTGCTGCGGCTTGTGTGAGCGACACTGCTCGGCGACTGCTGGCACACTGTGAGACCATGGGTGTGACATACATGGAAATCTCTGCGCTACATCGGAAGATCCTTGGACTGTAGATCGTAGATGCCTTTCAGAGATCTCTTAAGTGGCAAATCTCCTGCCAAGAGCAGCAGTAGATTGAAGAACTGGTGGAGGCAAATCTTCTCCGGAGTAGATGCTCGAGAGGAGTCTGAGATCTCGAGTTGGTGCGTGCAGTCGCTTGAGATCTTGCGACAGAGGTGGAGATTCTGACTTCGCGCCAAAGGCGCCTAGAGATCGTGTGGGCCGACTGGAGATTGCAAAATGGCGCGAAAAGAGTGTGGAGATCCTTTTGCTATGTGAATGAATCCATAGCGCATCTCCTTGAAGGTTTGAGCCCCCCTCCTCCCCCGGGCCCCCGAATCGAGATTGGAGATTGGAGATTGGAGATGGAGATCGGAGATCTGACTGAATCCGGCCTAAGATGACGACGTTGGAGATTGGAGATGGAAGATGGAGATCGGAGATCTGACTGGATCCGGCCTAAGATGTAGCGACGCTGGAGATTGGAGAGTACTGGAGAGATGGAGATCGGAGCCCCCCAGCCCCTAGTGGTGTCTCATCGATTTTCTTGTTTTGTTTTTAGACAAAGGTTCTCTGCGCGGACGGCCCCGCGGGGAGCCTCCGGCGCCATTTTAATCTGCGCTCCTCTTTATGGCCTGCGGCGCCTGGCTTGAGCTTGGAAGTGGAAACGAGTCCGCCAGGGCGGTCTGCAAACACGGAGCGCGCTGCGCGCGCGGTCTACGCCGAACTGGGGGCGGTATCATGGTTCACGCA
>NW_005197576.1:566060-586924 GCF_000372725.1 Emiliania huxleyi CCMP1516 | reverse complement strand
GGGGAGAAGAGAGATTGTTGGCAACGCCAAAGGGCTCTATCTTGTAGCGGTCCATGAGCCTGGGCGTAGCGCAGCGCTGGTGCGCCGTATGAGCGTAGAGCAGCCCGACTTGGCACACTAGTTGGCCGCAGACCCCGCGCGCAGCGCGCTCCGTGTTTGCAGACCCACCTGGCGGACTCGTTTACACTTCCAAGCTCAAGCCAGGCGCCGCAGGCCATAAAGAGGAGCGCAGATTAAGATGGCGCCGCAGGCTCCCCGGGCCGTCCGCGCACAGACCACAGGAAAAAACAAAAATCTATAAAACATCTATCAACACCACTAGGGGGTGGGTGGGCTCCGACCTCCCCACCTCCAATACTCTCCAATCCACAGCGTCGTCATCTTAGGCCGGGGATCCAGTCAGATCTCCGATCTCCATCTTCAATCTCCAATCTCCCAACGTCGTCATCTTAGGCCGGATTCAGTCAGATCTCCGATCTCCATCTCCAATCTCCAATCTCCAATCTCCAATCTCGATTCGGGGGCCCGGGGGAGGAGGGGGGCTCAAACCTTCAAGGAGATGCAATTTGGATTCATTCACACTGACCATCTCTCATCTCCAATCTCCAATCTTCTACTTGGCCACTGTCGCCGCCGGCAGCAATCTACGACCTCCATTTTCAATCTTCGATCTCACATCTGGGGCGGATGGCTGGGCGCTAGGATCTACAATCTGCATTCTCCATCTCCTATCTCCCACATTTTGGCCCGTGTTGCTGCTCAGCGATCTGCAATCCACAATCTCAATCTTCGTTCTTTAGTCTTGAATGGGGAACCGGACAGGAGGGATCTACTGGCGAGACTTGGGCGTGTCCGTGTGAGAGATCCGCTAGGATCTCCAGTCTTAATCTACTGACTCTACCCCAACGATCTACTGTTCTTGCGCAGAGATTTCCATTACTCGGGTGTGAGGTGAAACCACGCTACCAGCGCTTGGTCACATCAGCCCTGAGGTCAGATCCTTCTCCTCTGTTGATGGTAACACTTGTCTACTCGCTGGAGCCGAGCAGGAGGGCCCGGCGCACAACCCCTGGTCAACTCACGGTCCACACCCCGTAGGGGCGGGGCTGTTCCGAAAAAAAAGTGAGAAACGCCGCGGGCAGCGTGGCGCATGCCGCATCTACTTAAGAATAAGATGGCCACACTTATCCGTGTGATGCTATAACGTATAAGCCCGGAGGAGCGCCGAGACGCGAGAGCCATCCCAGCCCCAGCTGACACTGCGATAGCACTGTCTGACGATTCACCCAGTGGGTGCACCCAGAAAGAGCCGTTTGAAGAGCCGTCGAGCTACATGAGAGTTGAGACCCAAATCGTCGTGGTGGTGTGTACTTGTCCCCCTCCTCGGCGACACACGAGAGGCAAGCTCGTTTGCACACGGACCCACGACGCCCCCCGGCGCCTCACTCTGAGAGGTTCGAGTAGCCCTCCGCGCGCGGGCGCGGCCGGGCGTGCGACGGGGCCGTCGGTGACTCGACAGCCGGCGGCGGCGGCGGCGCGGGGACGAGCGGGAGCGGCGCCGCACCGTCGGGGGGGACGTGCTCTGCGCGGGCGGGGGAGCGCGACGCCTGCACGATTGCGCGCTCGAGCTCGCCGGTGGGGCGGGGCTGGACGCGACTCCACCCCGACCTCCGCCCCGACGGGTCGCTGTCGCGCTGGGGGCGGGGCTGGGCGCCGTGGCTCGTGGTCCCGCGGCGTAGCGCCTCGAGGCTCTCCAGCGCGGACCTCTCGTCCGAGAGCGCCGTCGAGAGCGCCGTGGCATCCGGGGGCGGCTGCGCGAGCAACACGGGTGGCGATGTGGACAACGAGCGGCGCAAGCCGCCTCCTCCGCAGCTCGCCCGGACCGCGGCTGGCTGGCTGTGGCCTAGGCTGTGGCGGCCCGCTCGACCCCGCTGTCGCTCTGCGGCGAGCACCTCCTCGCAGACGTGGCGCGGCAGCACGAGCAGGTCGCAGTACGTCGCGCACTCGGCGGTGGCTTGCGCGACGGGCGGCGCGGAGGCCGTGCGGCCGTCGGTGCCCTCGAGTGCCCGCTCTCCGAAAAAGTCGTTGTCGCCGAGGGTGGCGAGGAGGGTGCGCTCTTCGGGCAAGCCCCACTTGACCCACACGCGCACCGTGCCGCGCCGCACGAGGTAGAGCGTGTCGACGGGCCGCCCCTCCTACACGCGCGGCCGATCTCGGGTGATCTCGGGCAAGCTCGGGCGGTCTCGCGCCCGCACCCGCCGGCCGAGGACCTCCACGAGCAGCTGGCCGGGCATGCAGACCATCGGCTGCAGCTGCTGCACGAGCGCCACCACCGCCGACGAGGAGAGCGGGCGGAAGAAGGGGCAGTGCTGGAGGAGGTCGCCGTAGAGCGCCATCGTCAGGCGCAGCGAGAGCTCGCGCGGGAGCCCGGCCAGGTCGGAGCCGATCTCGTGCATGGCCTGCTGCGACGAGGAGAGCCGGTAGGTGAAGAAGTCGAGCACCTGCCGCTGCAGACCCTCGGGCACGTCGCTGCGCGCGAGGAAGCTCTGGATGAGCTCGAGCCGCTTGAGGACGTGGCCGCGCTTGGCGTCGAGCGTCTGCAGGGCTGCGGTCGCCGCGGCGATGGTGACAATGTTGATGAAGAGGCCGACGAAGAGTCCTCCGACGGTGAGGGCGACCTGTGCCGGAGAGAGAGAGGGGGGGGGAGAGAGGGCCGTCGGCGCACAGCTGAACTACTCGACCCTCGGCCAACCTCTCGGCTGTGCCTCTCGGCCGCCTCTCGGCCACCTCTCGGCTGTGCCTCTCAGCTGCCTCTCGGCCACCTCTCGGCTGTGCCTCTCGGCTGTGCCTCTCGGCCGCCTCTCGGCTGTGCCTCTCGGCCGCCTCTCGGCCACCTCTCGGCTGTGCCTCGACCTGGCCGGTGGTGGTCGGCTCGACGTCGAAGGGGACGAGGCAGGTCATGAGGGAGGCGCCCCACAGGAAGGCGACCGCGTACTTGTCCCGCAGTCCCGCGGCCTGCAGCTCGGAGCTCGGACCCCACCCGTCATCGCACGCGGCGGGGTCGTCGTCGTAGATATTGCACCCCGTCGTGCCGACCAGCCACCACAGGCAGCCGCTCCAGTGGCACGCAATCAGCAGCAGCGCCGACAGCTGCGCGACCCGGCCGGCCGCGTGGCCGAAGCGCCGCTCGAGCGGGAGGGAGACGTGGGAGTGGAGCCACGAGGTGGAGGGGCGGATCTTGGCGAGGTCGTTGCGGATCAGCTTCGGCACCACACGGCCCAGCCGCAGCAGCCGCAGCACGCGGACGATCGCCGGCGTGCCCGAGTGGTAGTCGCTGTCTCCGTCGAAAGTGTCGCCTCCGACGAACCAGGCGAAGGGGGCGGCGACGAAGAGGTCGAGCGCGAAGCGCGTGTGCAGGTAGTGCGAGCGGACGGCGGCGGGCTCGAGCACGACCATCCCGTCGAGGTAGTAGCCCGTGCGCATGGCGATGTACACCTCGACGAGGAAGAGCACGTCGAAGCCGACGTTGGCGACCGCCCACGGCAGCTTTGGGTGGAAGTGGTCGTCGAAGGCGATCTCGAGCGGCACGACCACCGCCACGAAGGCGACGCCCAGCATGACGAGCAGCCGCCACAGCTCGTGCGGCGTCGAGTGCGGGACGAGGACCTCGGCCCTGCGCTGCCCCAGCGTGAGCGACCACACTGTCCACGGCGCGGCCAGCAGGCAGCACGCGCACGAGGCAATCGAGAAGGCGCGCGAGGCTGCCCGCGGCGGCGGCGTGCGAGGCGACCGAGGAGGAGGCGCCTTCGAGCGGGTTGCCGCCGCAGCCGTCGACTCGGGAGCGGCGGCGACAGCTGAGACAGCTGCACGAGAAGAGCACCTCCGCAGCACTTGGTGCAGGTTCGACTCCCCCTCCGCCTCCTCCGCCTCCGCCACAGCAGCAGGAGCGGCGGTGCACCCGCCCTGCCCGTCATCCACGGGCTTTTGCTCCTCGCTCAGTGCGCTGTCGAGGCTCTGGCGCACCTCGTCCGGCTCTGCTCTCCCGCCTCCGCCATCGCAGTCTTGGAGGATGGCCGCGACGAGCTCGGCCTGACGGCGTGTGAGCTCTTGCAGCTCCGCCAGCTTTTTTGCGGCGGCCGGTTGCATGAGCACAGAGGTGAGGGCGGCGGCGGAGGCGGTGCGGGCAGCACGCGGAGTGCAGACAGTTGCCATATATATATATACAGGAATCCACGGCGCCAGGCGCCGAAAAAAGAGAAAAGACTTTCTTAGCTCCCCGGCCCTGGGTGTGCGGTTGCCGACTGCACTCCAAGTGCTCCAAGACCGAAAGTCTCTCGCACGACACCGGGTAGGGACTGGCACTACAAAGGCGACGGCTTCTAATAGAAGCCGTCGTCCCTCACAGATGCCGTCCTCCTCACAGAAGGCGTCGTCGGAATGGTAGTAAGAGAAAAGAATCCGCCGTACCGCGCGCAGTGAAAAGAGAAAAAGGAGTGTCACGCCCTGCGAGCGGGGCGGGGTGCGCGCTGTGCCTCGGGTTCGTGCGTCGCCCATCTCTCCAGGAGATGTCTTCTGCTCTATTTATTTATTAAGAGAAAAAGGAGTCCACCGCACCGCGCTGCGAGCCTGTCGCTGTCCCTTGTCGGAAGCAGGAGAACTAGGAGAGCGCAACCAGTAGGAGGCCCGCGCCTGCCCCCGTGCCGCCGGGTGCAACTTTGTCCTATACGAGAGGGGAATCCCTGGGACCCTGTCGTGTGTGGGTGAACCCTGCCCAGCCCCCCTCCGTGTCGCGATGCGCTCCCCACTCCCGTTCCCCTGTGTCCCTGATCGTCTCCTTCTCAAATCCTGCTCGTGCAGGTGGGGACCCTGGCCTGTCCTTCTCCCACCCCTTGTTTGGTGTCCGTCGTTTTCTTTCTTGGGGGGCGCCCACGCCGCCTAGCTCTGCGGGCGGGCCCCTCCACCCTTCACGTACGGATCATGTAGAGTCCCCACAATCGGCTGTCGTGGGATCGCTTGTCATGTGAGAGAGTGCGTTGTGTTCTTGTTTTCTATCCGCTTTCTCTTTCTTCTCAAGAGAAAAACGGTGCCTGTTTTCTTTCTTTCCCAGTGTCGTGCGAGGGAGTTTTGTTGTAAAATTCTTTCTTTCCACATGGACTGTTGATCGATCCCCCCGGCTTGTTTTGTCAGTGTTTGTGGAGCCGGTGGTGGAGAAGCTCGCATCCATGGGCGTCATGGAGGAGGTCTTCACCGACGGAGGCGAGGATGTGCGCAAGGGAGCGGTCGCGCACCCTCGGCCGTGGACGGCGGCCTGGCGGACAAACTCACACAAGACACTCAGCCAGCTGGGCTGCCGCACAATCCCGAGTGACTCGAGTAAGTGTACGGCACTAACGCTACTCAGGGCCACGCCCGGCCCCTGTCGCCCCCCCGCACCCACGGTGCCAAGGGCACAAACAACAGCAGGAACAGCAACAGGCGACAGGGCACGCGACGTGTGAGGCTAGCGCAGACTGCTGCGCCTCTATCTACTCGAGTTACGAGTGCAGACACGGACGAGACTACGTGTGGCTCTGAGTGGCTCAAGATCATGACGCTGCAGCCGACGCCGGTGCTGGTCAAGAAGGCGAAAAAGAAAGAAAGAAACAAACAAAACAGACAAACCCAGACGAGGGATGGGGGAGGAGGACAGGGTCCCCACCTGCACGAGCAGGATTTTGGAAGGACGATAAGAAGGCGAAGAAGAAGCGGAAGCTTTTTCTTCTTCTTCCTGGTACTTTCCTTTGGTATGGAGCAGGACGAGAGCCCGCGAATAACGCCTCGCCGCCCGATCGGCGCGGAGCGAGGTAGTTACTCGGTCGACGACAGCCGCGAGTCGATCGCGCGGCCGTTGACTGCCACCAAAATGACGCCTCAGCAGATCCATGCCGACGGCAGCGCAAACCTCGGCCGCGCCGACAACAGCCTCAGCCGTGCCATTCTGTGCCTGCAGTACGCCTTCAAGAACACCGCGCTGTACGGCGTCGGCGGATTCCTCGCCGGTTACGTCCTCATCCGTGGCGTCGAGCGCAGCAAGCTCGTCACCCGGTGGAGAGGCTGGCGCTGGCATGTGCCGGGCGCCGTCGGCATCGTGGCTTCAATCTTTGGCTCGCGCATGGGAATGCTCGAGGCGCTCGAGGAGCTGCAGCAGCAGGGACACGCGCGCATCCTCGAGGAGAAGAAGTCATTTGCCGCCGACAGAAACGCCGCGGCGCCAGCAGAGGACCCGCCAGATGCGCCGCCACCGCCGCTGGACGCGCCTCGGCCACGCCTGGCCGCGGCCGCGGCCGCAGCCACAGGAGCGACGACCAAGGACAGAGTCGCGGCGGCGTTTGCGCTGCGGGCGGAGCGGGAGAACTCTGAGATTGTGCGCGAGCCGGCGGTCTGGATGTCCTCCCCGCCCTCTACCGCTGCTGGGAGCTCGGCCTTGCCGCGGCCCTAGGCGGCCCCTGAGAGCTCGGCCCCCGTCCTCGTGTCGCGTGTGTGTGACGCTGTGTCGCTGGGTCTCACTGATTCCAGTCGCTAGTCGAGTCAGTGTCAGCTCTGCGCCGCGCCACTCTCATCGTGTGGGCTGTGGCCCGCACCTCGAGCCGTGCACGGTGCCGTGGTGTGTCACGCGCTTCGCTCTTCAGTCTACTCATCTCAATGTGTGATATCATTCATAGCACCGCGACGAGATCTTCTGTGCGCCGGACATCCGTGTTGGCCCCGCGACTGGGACAATCTCTTGCGGCTTCTCGCACGAAACGTCAAACGACAGCGTTTTGCCGGTTAATGTGGTGTCGGCTGGAGCCTGGACGGCTGCCGCCGGCTGGCCGGTGAGGCTTCGTTCGCGATGCTCCCTATGCGCTGGCTACCGGCGGGATGCGCAGCGCCCACTCAATCGGAAGGCTGGAAAGAGGTACTGGGGCAGCGTGGAGGTCCATCGGCGGCGAGATGCAGAGCGTGCCGCCTTGGACTTTCTTGGTCGTTATAGTGCAGTCATCCTCAACGTCACTGACCGTGAAGTCGTTCCTTCGCTGCTCCTTCTTTTCCCGCCAGCGAGCGGCTGCCATGCTCGGTACCGCCAGTCCTTCATCCACATAGCCCATCAACCGCACCGCGCCCGCGCGCCAATCCTTCAGGGCCACTGTGCCGCTGGCCCGCCAGTCCTTGATCGCCTTGGAGGACTCCGTCGTCGATGCGAACGGTACGGATAGCAGCACCAGAGCGAGCCGGATCATCAGAGTAGACCCCCACCTGCGCGGGTGTTGCCGACACTCTACTCTGATCTGGCTTTGCCGAAGCAAGTTTTTCTTCCTTTCCCGCGAGGCCTACCCCCCCCTCCCTGAAGTCTACTCATAGCGGTGGTTGAGGCCGATTGCCTCAACTGTCAACCACGTGGTTGACAGAGGCCTCAACCCTCAACCAAGTGGTTGACAGACCCCTTCAACCCCTCAACCACGCGGAATGGCTGTTCACACCCCCCGCGCAAAGGTCTGAACACACATTCTCTGTGAACCATTCATGTCGTCTTCTTTAGACGCCTGGATGCTGCATTTGACGCGCCGTTTTTACGAGTACTTGCTTCAGCTACGTGCGTGAATGGGAGGTGTGATGCAAAGAGGAGCGCTGACAGCCATCGAAGGCCCCCGCACGGGGGGGGTCCCGGCCGACGTCATGGTCGTCCGCGGACGCGGCCCTCCGTCTCCGGAGACATTACCGAACTCAAAAGTGCTTACCAAAGGCAGATACGAGCTCAGCTCAGTGAGATCTAGCAGCACATACCCTCAGTATCCAGAATAGTAAAGTCTGAAAAAGTCGGTCCGACCGCGCAGAGCGGTCTGGCTGTCTGCAAGGCTTCCGTCCGAGCCCTGAGAAATGTCGGAGGCATGTCGGCCCATGTTCGCGATTTTGATGGCGTTGCCCTTATTGCACGTGCCACGTGTCGTGAAACAGACACCGCGCCGGCCACGCACCCTTGTTCCCGGAGGCCAACTCGAACAGGTTTGAGCAATGGCCGCCTTCCATGCTCGACACGTCCGCCCGCCATCAAGTTGTAAGTTGAGTGGCAAAATGCAGCAGGAACTTAGTTGCCTCAAAGGCCGCCCTGCTCGAAGGCCGCCCTGCTCTCGGCATTGTGTTGTTGACTGATAGCACTGTCTGATGCATCCAACCAGAAAGAGCCGTCGAGAGCCATCGAGCTACATGAGACCCAAGTCGTCGTGATGTACCAGGAATCGAAACTAGCGCCCAAATTGAGATCTCAGGATTGACATTAATTTCTCGCGCCTGCTTCCGCTGCTTGAGGCTCGCCAAACAGATCTGCGTCTATGGCCGTGTGCAACGTCAAGTCGTTAACGATCATCGCGCCAACCGCGACTCTGTTGCTTTTATGCGGCAGCATTCACCGTGACTCTTGCCGTGGATGGTTAGTGACCGCGGTTGCTTACGCGATACTACGCCGTGAGCTGAGCTTCACCAGCCGTTTCTCTTCCTTCCCTTGCCTTCTCTTGCCGTCCGTTCTCTGTGCGCATTCCACTGCATGCGGCATCACAAGCGTCTTCTGCCGGGCGCGCATCTGAACTCGTACCTGGTAGGCCATCGCTTTGCTGAAAGATCAGGCGCCTGAATGGCGACAGTGAGCGTCTTCTACTTATGGATTGCGCTCGAAGTACGAGGAGCGCAAGAGCGCGCCGCAGGCGAACCTTTTTTCTGGCGGCACGGCTGTTCCAATTTATCTTGTGTCTATCTGTAGGAGTGACTTCAAGAAGTCACTTAGTGACTTCTCGAAGTCACTCGCCCCCGCGCGCACAGTACGTGCTCTAGCGTCGGCCCGTGCACCGTGCGAGCCCCTGGCGAGCCCCCGCGGACTCGGCCCCAGTCGGGCCGCGACGGGAGAGGCTCTTAGAGCAGCTTGGCGGCGTTCACTTGGAAAACTTCGTCATAAAATTGTTTTCTCCTTCCTCGAGACGATTGCGCTGAGCGCTCGTCCCCGCGGGCAAGAGGCGATATACGGCGCTGCCTCCGCACCGCTACGCGATGACACAAGCGACGCAATCCGGCGACATGCAGGCACCCAATGCTGTGCCGGAGGCTGACTGGTCGAGGCGGTCGACCTCGTCGTGGCTCTTCCACGCGCCGCCGCTTCTCGTGTGGACAGCTGGTTCGGCTCGGACGCAGTGGACAAGAGGACCACCACATTCGCTGGCACACCGCGGCCGACGCTGTCTGCGCTCCCACGCAAGCGCCGGTATCCAAATCGAATGCATGCGTTACTGCGCTTACTGCGCGCCGCCGCCTACCTCAGACTCTCAATACCAATGCGCACGCTCCGGCATCGACTACATTGGTCTGCGCGAATTCGAGGCGCCGTGCGACGTTTGAGGCGGACAGCCCTAGGTGACACGGCGTCTGTGCTCGTGTTTATTGTGCTCGTGTTCAAGCAAGAAGCATCAGTGCGGGTACATGCGGTCCTACCACTGCACACAGTGCTTCCCGGACCCGAGCCAGGTTGGCTACGCGATCTGCAGCCCGGTCGGGACAAAAGCTGGCGACCCTCACCGGCTTTGCCAAGCACCTGCTCGAAGAGGAGCCGTCGCATCGGGCACAGCAGCACCCCCCCGCCGCGACGCGGCGATCGTTCATCGCCGTACCGGCGACCTGAGCCTGCGCCTGCGCCGGCAGCGGCGGCGCCGGCCGCCGCGGCGCCGGCAGCCGCAGTGCCCCGTGCGCGCCGCCGCATCATCTAGAGGTGAGACGGGGTGAGTGGCGAGTGTGCGGCGGCCGGAGGGCGCGTCAGACGACCGCGAGGGCGGCCCACATGCGGAGTGACTTTTAGAAGTCACCCCGTTTCGGGCGTCTCACCGGCGTACTTGAGGTGCTTCAGACGGACGCAGTGGGCTGTCGGCAAGGTAGGTGAGTGTCTAGGGGTCATCTCTAGGCTGGTTAGCCTTGATTTTGATCAAAAATTAAATATTCTTAGCTTCGCCCTTGCCTCCGACGCTAGAGACAGTCACCACGGATACATACGTCCGTGGGAGTGCCCCCCTCCCCCACCTGCCCTGCTTACACAGGATAGCATGCCCCGAGAACGGCGGCATTTGGCGGGGGTAACCTGGGAAGGAGGTTTGGTTGTGCTTTCTTTTTTTGCTCTCGAGGGAATGTTCTCTCGACGCCACTGGCCTTCTGAGGTTTCGTGCTGGTGACGTCCTTCTTGGCACTTCGGGCGTCGGTGTGTGTGGTGAATTCCCTCGGTTTTTAATGTGTTATTTTTATTTATTATTTTTGGCCATATCATCGGACGTTGAGTGGGCACCATCTCCAGTCCATCATCTACGATGCCAACCCGAGCCGCCCGCCGCTCGAGGATCGAGTGGCCTCCGGATCGAATCGGCACCTTGACCCTTATAATTTTTTTTCACATCTTGAGCGGGCCCAATTTTGCTCAGATGCACCTCCGAATTCGAACTCACGTCATCACGCTTAGCGCTTGGTGTGTGTCCGTTTTTCGTCACGGGTCCTTGATTTTGATCAAAGATCGGCGCAAGAAACGGTCGCGATGCCTCGTGTGAACGCTTTGAAGAGAGTGACTTCTCGAAGTCACTCGGTCCTACGGAGAGACACTTGTGATCACGCGCGAGCCTGTGAATAGGCCCCGGAGGCCTCAACCCCCAACTAAAGGGTTGACGGGGGGTCTCAACCGTCAACCAGATGGTTGAGGGGGGGCCTCAACCCTCAACCCCTCAACCACCCCTATGGGCGGACTGAATTAGCCACTGAATACTTCCAGCCACCCTCACCGGCCCCGCGGGTTGGACTCGCTCAGCAAGCGAAGCAAGCATAGCCGCTGCATGGCCGGGCGCGCAGCTCCTGGGGGTGCGCGGTCGCATATTGAAACGCGCGAGTCCCGACACGACGTCGACCGACGAGG
Source organism: Emiliania huxleyi CCMP1516 (assembly GCF_000372725.1). Taxonomy (NCBI): domain Eukaryota; phylum Haptophyta; order Isochrysidales; family Noelaerhabdaceae; genus Emiliania; species Emiliania huxleyi. The sequence goes on along the minus strand of NW_005197576.1, from coordinate 575,976 downwards.
AGCTCGTCGGCCTGCTCGCTAGCCTGCGCGGCCAGCCGTGCGACCAGCAGCTCGTCGACCGGCTTAGGGCGGCGGCGGCCGCGATGGCACTGCTCGAGCAGCCAGAAGCGCTCGCAGCAGCAGAGCGAGCGGGCATCTGCGCGTCGTCGCTCATTCCGCGCCTGCAGCAGGCCGTTGTTCACGACGCGGACGATGCCTCCGGGCTGGCCGCCGCCCTCTCGGAGCTCATCTCCAGTCTGTCTGGCCAGGGAGAGCACACGCTTCGCCTCGCAGTGCGAGAGTCGGCGCTTCTGCTGTGGTGCCGGCCTCGGGGCGCCGGCACGGGCACGCGGCTCTGGCGCGCCTCGCAGCTGTGCGCGTGGGCGTGCGAGACGCACTGGGCCGGGCTGGACCTGACGGGCAGCCGCGTTCTCGAGCTCGGGTGCGGCACCGCTGCGGCAGGCCTAGCGGCCGCGGCACTCGGAGCGAGAGAGGTGACCCTGACAGACGTCGACCCCGCCGCCCTCCGGCTCGCCAAGCGGAACGCGGCGAGGAACTTCCTCCCGAATGTGCGCGTGGCGCACCTCGACGCCGAGGCGAGCGAGGCGAGCGAGGCGGCGGCGGAAGGCCGGTTCGACCTCCTCCTCGCCGCCGATCTCGTCTACGGCTTCGTGTCGCCGGACCGGCTCGCGGCGACGGCGGAGCGGCTGCTGGAGGGCCCCCACGCGAGGGCGCTCTTTGTGCACGACGGCGACGGGTGCCGGTCGGAGGGCGCGCGCCAGGGCGTCGCTGGCTTTGTCGCCGCCGTCGAGGCCGCAACGGCGCTGCGCTGCGTCCGCAGCGAGACGGTCGACAAGGATTGGGTGACGGGGAGAGAGCTCGCTGCCCCGCTGCTCCTACAGCTGTTTGCGGCGCCCCTCCACCCAACTTGACCACGGACGGACCACGCAGACCAACGAAGCAACGTCTCTCGACACTGTGTGTGTCGACACTGTGTGTTTCGTACGCGGTCTCTATGTGTGATGACGTCGCACGTAAAACCGGGCGCGGCAGAGACTTTGTGTACGGAGGGAACGACCCCACTGAGACTTGACGGCACACCCGCGACCCGGCTGCGACCTGCATTGAATCAATGAAATCGCTGCGTTGCGCGCGGCTTGCGCGCGCGCGCGCGCTGCTGCTGCTCGCTCCTTGTGCGCGGATCGGCGCGCCGGGGCGCCCAGCCGGCCACAGACACGGGACACAATCGTCGCAGCGTCCGTCAGAAGTACGCCGTGCCCAGCGTCTGCCGGTCGTGCTCCTTCTTCGCCTCCGACCTAAGGTGCCGCACCGCCTCCGTGGCCCCGTCCTCCTCCGCCGCCGCGCTGGCCGTGACGAGCGGCCGCTCGAGGCGGGTGGCGTACGGCGGCTCGAGCACGGCGCGCTGCAGGGGCGTGAGGCCCTCCATCGCGCCGGGAGGGATGTCGAGGTAGCCACGGCCGTAGCCCATGTTCGGAGGCGCGAAGCGGTAGATCGCGACGCGCCGCTCGCGCTCCGCGCGCCACGGGGTCGCGCCGTGCACCGTCGCCTCCGACCAGAGGACGACGTCCCCTGCCCGGGTGGCTGGGTGGTGGATGTGCTCGGCAAAGGCCGAGCCCACCCCGTCCGCAAAGTCGGTCGGCACGGGCAGGTTGAGCTTGTGCGAGCCTCGCACGATGCAGAAGCCGCCGTCGCCCGGCTGGTGGTCGCAGAGCTGCACCGAGGCGGCCAGCAGCGACGTCCACAGCTGCCCGTGCACGCAGCGGTACTGCAACTCCGGGTTGAAGACGCCCTGAGGGCGCGAGGGCGCGAGGGCGCGAGGATGAGGGTGCGAGGGTGAGGTGTGCAATCTGAGAACGGGAGGTATCAGTGCTGCACCTGAGGCACGCCGTCTGCGCCCGAGATGGGGCCGCCGTGCAACTTGAAGCCCTCCGAGTCGGGCCCCTGCGCGACGAGGAGCGGCTGGTGGTCCATCCGGTACCCCTCCCCGCATAGGGCCCGGTAGTACGGGACTAGCCTCGGGTGTGTGAGCATGTCGCGAAAGAGCTTCGACTGATCTGCCTGCCACCAGAGCATGCCGCCCATATCCATCCGTGGTCCGCTCGCCGCCATCGGCGTGCCGCTCTTGGCGTTGCGCAGCGCCGCGGCACCACGGGCCTTGAGCTCCTCTGCGGCGTGCGCATCCACGGCTGCGTTGGCTGCTGCAACCTCTTCGGCGGTGAAGACGCCTCGAACGACCAGGAAGCCGTTGAGGTCGAATAGGAAGCTCTCCTCCTCAGTCATGGCGGCGGCAGCGGCAGTCATGACGGGACGGATAGCGGCGCGAGAGATCGAGGCGAGCGGGGCCGGTGCTCGGAGGACAGAGAGCATACAGTGGCCGAGCCTGGGAGAGGGAAAGTAGCCTTGACGGAAAGTTCCAGTGGAATTTCCAAAAAAGAAATCCAAAACCGGAAGACACGCGAATTGCCCGTGCCTTTTGGTGTACCCCGTTTGTGCCGCGTCCAGGCCTCTCAGTTCGCGGGGTGAACCGTGAACCCGGTTCATGAACCAGTTCGCGGTTCACGGCTCGTTCACGGTTCGCGGTTCACGGACTCGGGGCGGGGTCTGGTCGGTTCGCGGTTCAGGGTTCACGGACTCGGGGCGGGGGCTAGTTGGTTCACGGTTCACGGTTCACGATTCAGTCGTGAACTGAGAGGCCTAAAAAGAAAGAGCCGCTGCGGAGGCGGTGGAGTGCGGCTGAAGCAGGTGGAGCTTGCGGGCGACGAAGAGGACGCCAGCGCCATCGCGGGCGCTGAGGATGAGAGGGAGGAGGACGAGGAGGAGCGCGCGTCGGGCGCCGTCAAGTGCGCCGTGTTGGGCCATTATATCAAGGGCTCGGGCGGCGCGCTGGCGGCGGTCCCTTTCGTGCTCTGCTTCCTCGTGCAGGCGGCGCTCGAGCGCGGTGCCGACCTGTGGCTCGGCTTGTGGTCGAGCGGCGAGGCGGACGATGCGGCGGGCGCCGGCAGCCCTCGATCGCGCGTGGAGGAGCTGCAGCCGCTCTACCTGTACCTCGGGCTCTCCCTCGGCTCGGCCGGCACGACGATGCTGATCCTCCTCCTCGCGGCGCACACCAGCTGGCGCGCGAGCGGCGCGCTGCACGCGCAGCTGCTCGATGCGGTGCTCGGCGCACGGCAGGCCTTCTTCGACGCGACGGCAGTTGGGCGCATCCTCAACCGCTTCACGCGGGATACAAACACCATCGACGAGCAGGTAGGCTGGACGCTCTTCCACTCGGTGCTTCAGCTCCTCGAGCTCCTGTCGATGCTCGGCGTGCTCGTGCTCGTCACGCGCACGTTTGCGCTCGCCGCGCTGCCGCTCCTCTTGCTCTTTGTGCAAATTGGACGAGCCTATCGCCCCGCCGGCCGCGAGCTCGAGCGGCTCGTCGCAGTGCGCAACTCGCCCCTCTTCCAGCTCTTCACCGAGGCGCTGCATGGCGCGCCGCTCATCCGTGCCGCGCGACTCACGTCGCTGCACGAGCGGCGATACCGCTCGGCGCTGCTGCGTGCTGAGCGAGCGCGCTTCAGCCGCGGCGCCGTGCAGCGATGGCTCGACCTGTCGGTGCAGCTGCTCGGCTCGTGCATGGTCGCTCTCGTTGTAGCCTTCGCCGTCGCCGCTCGCGCCACGGAGGGCGGTGGCGACGGGCCCGGGGAGAGCGGAAGCGGTGGCGTCGGCATGTTCGACAGCCCTGGCGAAGGCGGCGGCGGCGGCGGCGGCGGCGGCTCGTCGTCGTCGAGCGGCGGGCTCATCGGGCTCGCGCTCTCTTACGGCCTCGGCATCGCCTACGCGCTGCAAGGCGCGCTGCAGGTCGTGCTGCGCCTTGAGATCGACCTCGTCTCCGTCGAGCGGAACCTACAGTACTGCGAGGAGACGCCGCAGGAGGAGCCGTGCCGGATGCGGATCACGGGTGGCGGCGGCGGCGGCGCGGCCGTGTCGTTGCGCCGCCGCACAAACAGGCGGTCCGCGCGTGTGCATAACGTCGAGCCTGCACCGCTCTGCGACGCGTGGCCCGACGCAGGGCGACTCGCCTTTGTTGACGTGACGCTGCGCTACCGACCGGAGCTGCCGCCGGCGCTGCGCGGCGTGTCCTTCTCCGTCGAGGCTGGCGAGCGGCTCGGCGTCGTCGGCCGGTCGGGCTCGGGCAAGAGCTCGCTCGTGTCTGCGCTGCTGCGGCTCGTCGAGGTAGAGAACGGCGCCATCTCGGTGGACGGCGTCGACGTGCGCAGCGTGCCGCTGGCCAGACTGCGCGCGGGTATCGCCGTCGTGATGCAGGACGCCGTCATGTTTTCGGGCGACCTCCGCTACAACCTCGACCCGGCGAGGGCGTGCACCGACGAGGCGCTCACGCGCGCCCTGCGGCGGGTGAGGCTGTGCGCCGAGGCGGACGACGCGGCCGAGAAGCTCAAGGAGGCGGTCGGCGAGGGCGGCGACAACTGGAGCGCCGGGCAGCGCCAGCTCATCTGTCTGGCGCGCGCGATTCTGCGCGGCGCCAAGGTGCTCGTCTGCGACGAGGCGACCTCGTCCATCGACGCAGAGACAGACGGCGTCGTTCAAGGCGTGCTTCGCGAGCGGCGCGCGACGATGCTCGTCATCGCCCATCGCCTCGAGACGATCCTCGACTTGGACCGCGTGCTGCTCATGGACGCGGGCGCCGTCGCCGAGGAGGGGCCGCCAGCAGAACTCGCGGCGAGGGTGGGCGGCAGCTTTGCCGCGCTGCTGGGGTCGAGGGGAGAGGGGATCCCCGGCCGAGGGTGACGGTGCCGCGGTGTTTGTAATTACGTAGCTTGACGGTAAAATCCTACAGAGCGCGACCACTTTCTCCCTATATAACACGCTATTTGCAACGTGTGTGTATGAAGAACAGTCAGGCTCGGACTGGACACCAAGAGACAACCCCCTCTCTCTTTTCTCCCAGTAAGCTAAAAGTACGACACCAACGCGGGGACGCGGGACAGAATAGGCCCAAACTTGGGCCTCTAGGGTTTGTTTCGCCAATTGATGCACCGGCGCTACCAGCTCGCCTGTGCGTCCGGCCTCGCGGCGGTCGTATGCGTCGAGACGCGGAGACGGAGCGCGCTCAGCGACCCGCTGCCCGCTGAGTACTCCGCCGCCAGCGCGCTCGAGTGGCGGTACAGCTTCTCTCGCGATGCCGTCGCCAGCGCCTGCCCTAGCGCCAACCTGACGCCGCTCGAGCTGGATGACGAATCGCGCGCGTGCGCCGCAGCGCGCGACCGCACCATTGTGCACGCTCTCGCGTCTGGGCTGCTCCGCCTCGCCGGCTTTTCGCAGTACGACCGGCAAGCGCTCCTCGATGCACCAGAGATGCACCTGCTGAGCACGCCAATGTGGCGGGCGCTGCTCGGCGAGGGAGCCTGTGGCGGCCGCGCCCTTGATGTGGGCGCCGGGTGCGGCTCCATCACCGAGCGCATCGCGCCGCTCTTTGAGGCTATTCATGCGACGGAGGTGTCCGAGTGGCTGGCGTGGCGGCTGCGCGCCCGAGGCATCCCGACCGCAGTGGCCCACGACCCTGCCGACGCGCACGCGCTGGCCAGCGCCGGGCTCCCCACCTGCGGCTACGACGCCGTCTTTGCGCTCAACGTGCTCGACCGAGTGCCGGACGTTGACGCCTTCCTCGCCGCGCTCTCCTCGCTCCTCGCACCTGGCGGCCGGCTCGTGGTTGCCCTGCCGCTGCCGCTGCGGCACGCCGTCTCGCACCACGCCGCGATCAACGCGCCCGCGCCGGCGGGCGAGGCGGCCGGCGCTCCGCGAGACGTTGTTCCGCTCCCCATTCGCGCGAGCAGCTGGGAGGAGGCGGCTGGTGAGGCTTGCATCGCCCTCGAGCGGAGCGGGCTGCGAGTGCTGAGGCTCGTGCGGGCCCCGTACCTCTCGCAGGGCCTGAGCCTGCTCGGGACCGCGAATCGCCCATTCGTGCTGGACGACGCTGTTTTCGTGTGTAAGAGGGCGGAGAGGGGAGAGCGAGAGGATGGGTGAACGGGTCGTCGGGGGGTGATCCACATCCAGCGTGAGACGTGAGGTCTCTCTCGTCTCTCGTCTCTGCACTCTGGTGTGAACATATATAGATGTGTTCCTTGTCGCAAAAACGAAGTAGAGGGTAGACGTCGGTACAGACAGTAGAGAGAGCTCGATGTACCCGGCAGGAAATTCACAAACGTATACGTGTGTGCGTGCAGACTGCAGCCGCTCTGCTTCTCACACACATGTACATGTGGTGGGCAGCCTCCAGCCACTCACTGTACGGTAGTTCAGACTGTAGACACTCTGTGCCACTCTCAACACGAGCGGCCCCCGCTGCCGCACACACACGCCAGTCTCCACAGCAGTGAGAGATCAGTGTGTGTGCGGCCCACATCGCGCGCACGCCCTCCTTCGCGGAGCACTCGCCCACGAAACACGACAGGGGCCGAGCTCACGCCAGAGTCGCGCGGGCCGCGCCGCAGTCTGCACGCCGAGATTTGGGTGTCTGGTAGGCGAGCTGCTTCACGGCGGGCGGCTCGGCCTCTGCAGTGGCCGGGGCGGGAGCGCCCCGACCAGTATTCCATGCCCCACGATACCTGGGGGTTTGGGCCTCCGCATGAGCTTCCCCTGCCCTGGGTCCAATGGTAGAAGGGTGGTCCCTTTCCCCTCCCCGGTTCGGGGGCCTGCAGGAGCCCCCCCCCCCCCCCCCGCCCCCTCGGGCCCCGCGCGAGGCGGCTCACTCGGCTCACTCGCCTCACTCGGCCGCGTCCCCGATGCCGGCCCCGTGGATGGCGAAGGTCGCCTCGCCCTCGGGCAGGCAGGGCGAGTCGTACACCTTGCAGACTCGGTTCTCGCCGCGGCCCTTGCGGAAGTAGAGCCGGGTCGTCGACGCGTGCGCGATGATGTTGCCTCCGATCGGCTTCTTGTTGTCGCCGAACGAGGCGCCGCCGTCCACCTGCGCCACCACCTGCGAGCCGGCGCCTCCACACCGCGTCAGCGACAGGGCCATGCGGCGCGCGCCTCCGGGCGCCAGGCGGAGCGCCCGCCTGGTTGGTGATGACGCACGCGACGCCGAACTGGGCGGCCAAGTTGGAGAGGGCGCGCAGGAACTTTGCCAGGTGCATCTGCCTCGCCGAGAGCTCGCCGCGGCCGGAGTAGTCGGTGCGGTACAGACCGGTCGCCTCCGAGGGCACGGCGTGCAAGTGTCACGGGCGTGTGGCGGACGTGTGTCAGTCAGAGGCTGGTGGCACGGTGACCAGCCGCCGGGTCGATGATGATGAGCCGAGACCGGCGCAACTACGTCCCGGCTGCCTCTCGGCTGCCTCTCGGCTGCCTCTCGGCTGCCTCTCGGCTGCCTCTCGGCTGCCTCTCGGCTGCCTCTCGGCTGCCTCTCGGCTGCCTCTCGGCTGCCTCTCGGCTGCCTCTCGGCTGCCTCTCGGCTGCCTCTCGGCTGCCTCTCGGCTGCCTCTCGGCTGCCTCTCGGCTGCATCTCGACTCATCTGTGCTGCGTCTGTGCTGCACTCGACTCATCTGTGCTGATTCTGTGCTGCTTCTCACCGAGTCGATGATGATGAGCCCGAACCGCGTGTCGGACATCATGCCCGCCGCCTCGGCGAGGAGCTGCAGCTGGTGCTCCTACCTCCTCAGCCGTGAATGACTCTCTCGTCTCTCAGACTCAGCGAGGAGCGGCAGCTGGCTCGCACCGAGTTGTACGCGCGCGCGTACGCCACGTTGTCGAGCACGTCGGCACCTGCGGGGGCGGCGATCTGAGGCGGCCCCGCCGTGCGGCGGCGGCGGCGGAGGCCGGCAGCGGAGGCGGAGGCAGCGGCGGCGGCGGCGGCAGCGGCGGCGGCGGCGGCGGCAGAGACGGCGGCGGGGGCTGTGCGCGCCGTCGAGGCCGTACTTCTCCGCGATCTCGCAGAGCCGCTCGGGGCGGAAGGTGCCCTCGGTGTCGATGTACATGGCCTTTCCCTCGGCGCCGCCCTAGGTTGGGGGTGCGGAGGGCGGGCTGTCGGGCAGGGCTGCAACGGGGCGAGCCGCCGACCCACAGTTTTGCGGGGAAGTGTCCGGGAAGTGTCTGGGAAGTGTCCGGGAAGTGTTCGGCCCATCCTGGCCTCGCCTGCTCGAGAGGCAGCTGCGTGGTGACGCAGAGGGTGTGGCACAGCTGCGTCTTGCCGGTCCGAAACTCGCCTGCCAGGGCGGGCGGCGCCGCGTGTGAGGCTGCGCCCCGCGACGGGGCGCTCTGCGCCAGGCCCCTCCGACGCACCAAAGATTTCGGTGATGGATCCCGTCTCGATGCCGCCGCGCAGCAGGTCGTCGAGGTCCTGCGAGGCGACGGGGGATGACGCGACGAGTCGACGGCGAGGGAGGGCGGAGGGCGGCGGGGCGGGCGGCGATGGCGAGCAGCGGGGGCGGCGCGCCTTGGAGCCGGTCGTGAGGTGGAGGGTCTCCTGACGCTGCTGGTAGATTTCTGTTGCGGAGGAGAAGCCCATGTCGACCATCTTGTGCGCGGCCGCCAGCAGCTTGTCCACCTTCTGGTCCGATATCCCCTTGATCTCGCCGAGCTCCTTGCGCGTCGCGTGCGCGACCGCCTCGACGGTGTGGAAGCCCTTCTCCTTGAGCTTCTTGAGATCGGCGGCGTTGATGCCAGAGCCCTCGAGCTGCTCAAGCTGCTGCCACGCGCCGGGCGCCTGCGTCTGGCCGTCGCCCATCAGCGCATCGCCGCCAGCCTGTGTCGGCGGCTGCTGCACGAGCTGTTGCTGCGCCATCGCGTCTGTCCCGAGCGGAGCCTGTCGCCGCGAGCACGGAACCTGCCGAGAGGCGGAGCGAGACGTGTGGCGGGGGGGGGGGAGCGTCGGGCGGGGAGGGAGGGCGCAACGGAGGGCGATCGGAGAGGCCCTGTACCGAAGGTGTGCCGCAAACTGCCAGCCGGGACGAGCGGGAAATAACCCTTCGAAGGCCGCGTTGGGGAGAGAGAGTGTTTGTTGTCGCGTTGGTGTCCAGTCCGAGCCTGGCTGTTCTTCACCTGCCTACCTTAACCTAATCTAAAAGGGGTGAGGAACACATCCCTTTCTCGACTGTCTGAGCTTGTGCGTCTTGGGTCCGGGGTTGTGTTTTTGTGTGAGGAACGCACCGACCCAAGTTGATTGCGCTTCGGGGCCAGCGCCTTCAATTGCGCCCCAATCTCGTCCGTCGTCCCACGCGAGTGTGCAACCTCCCCAACCGTGCGGCGCCGCAACGGCTCCCCCTTTTGGAAACTTAAACTTCGCGACGTCATTTCGCTTTTAGATGCTTTTGCGTGTTGCGCGTACGCCCAGAACTGTATTCGCGCCGCGCGGCATTGTGAGTGCGCGACGCAGCCAACGTAGCGGCGAGGCGCGGCGCGGGGCGCGCACACTCTGCATGCGAGGGCTCGAGGCGGCGTTGGCGGCCGCTGGGCAGGGTGACGAGGCGGCCGTGCGGGCTTGGCTTGACAGCGGCGGACAGATTGACTCATGCCATGACGGCGTCACGCTGCTGACAGCCGCCGCCGGTGGTGGCCACGAGCAGCTCGTCGCCACACTGCTGGAATGCGGCGCCGATATGGACCGGCAGGAGAACAGGGGTCAAACCACCGCTCTGATGGCCGCCGCCCTCGGCAACCAGCACTTGGTTGCGTCTCGCCTGCTACGGGCGGGGGCGAACTTAAATCTGCGGTGTGCGGAGGGCAAGACTGCGCTGCAGTACGCCATGGAGAGGCGTACCACTGAGTACCACACTGAGTGCGTCGAGGTCTTTCGGGACCACCTCATCACGGTGACAGCGGATCAGCAGGAGGCGGCGATGAGCGCGGCTGGTATGCAGCTGATGCTCGTCAACGTGCCGCCAGGCATGCGCCCAGGCGACCCGATGGTTGTAAGAACACCGA
>NW_005197576.1:559712-560830 GCF_000372725.1 Emiliania huxleyi CCMP1516 | reverse complement strand
GCGCGCTACGGCGCCGACTCCGCCGTGCTCGTGGCCGCAGAAAGCCGCGCTCCAGGAGCACGCCAAGATGCAATGGCTCGCTTGCTTCGATTCAGCTCTCTCGGCAGCAGAAGTGGGGCTGGAGCGGGTGGGGGTGGATGCCGATTGAGGGGGAGCGTCTCCAGCTGCGCCCTGTGGCAGCTGCGCCCTGTGGCATAGTCGAGGGACTTGGTAGTTGTGACCCCCCTGAGTGAGGACAGGAGAGATTTTGTGGTGTTTGTTGGTGTACGCAATAACGGGACAGGGTGGTTGTTCTCTCTATCTCCTCTTCTAGCTCTTAGCATGAGCTGCGCCCGGTGTCCGACCCCTTTTGCGCAGCAACACCTTAAACTTTTAGGCCCTCCAAATTCGGGTCGGAGCGTAGCGGAGTGGGCCCCGAGTTTGAAAAGGGCGACGGACGCTTGCGTCCTAGCCTCCAACAACGCCTCCCCGGCGCAGAGGGGCCCCCGGAGGGATGCACAACCGCTCCACGCCACGCCGCTTGCGGCGGTCCTCTTCCCAGCTCCGCTGAGGGCCCGTGCGTTATTTCGCTTGCTCGGCTGGAGCCGGAACCTTGGCAGGCCCGAAGTAATCATCCACCCTCATGGTGGCTGCGACTGGGTGCCGCATTTCGCTCTCGTTCGCCGCGCCTCGGCTCCTGATTCCGGCATCCACAGCACGGGCGTTCGCCACGGCCTCCGCATTCTTCCCTGACATAGACAAGGTTCGCTACGAAGGGCCGTCGTCCCGCAACCCGCTCGCCTTCAAGCAGTATGCCGAGGACGAGGTTGTGGCCGGGAGAACGATGAAGGAGTGGCTAAGATTCAGTATTGCGTACTGGCACACATGGCGCGGGAACGGCGGCGACATTTTCGGACTCGACGGCACCATCAACCGACCGTGGGAGGACAGAGCGCTCAGGTGCGTCCTCACCTCTCGCCTCCTCGCCTCCTCGCCTCTCCTCGTCAGCTCTCGCTCAGCTCTCGCCTCCCGCCTCCACTGCGCAGCGAGATGGACATGGCGCTGCGGCGGGTGGACGTCAACGCGGAGTTTTGCGAAAAGGTCGGCGCACCGTACTACTGCTTTCACGACCTTGACGT
>NW_005197576.1:557002-559249 GCF_000372725.1 Emiliania huxleyi CCMP1516 | reverse complement strand
CGGCGCTCGTGGCGGACGAGCCCGAGCCGCAACAGCGCTCTGCAAAGGTGGAGCTGTACGAGTCCATCTTCTTGGCCACCATGCAAGAATAGAGATCTCGCGCGAGGGGGTGCCGCCGCTGCTACTGCCCATGCCATGCCCGCGCCACAACAAAATGCGTTTCGTGTGTTTGCGGTTTGTACAGTCTCGGTTGCGGGCATTAAGACAGGGTTGCACAATACACAATACGTATTAATACAACTATCAATACACAATATAATACACTATGCAGCGGATGTCAGACTCCGTATTATTCTGTTACGCCGCCGGCGCCGCCGCCGCCGCCGCCGCCGCCGCCGCCGCCGCCGCCGTCGCTGCCACCGTCGCCGTCGCCGTCGCTGCGGCCGTCGCCGCCTCCGCCGCTCTCGCCGCCGCCTCCGTCGCCGACCTGGCGGAGACCGCCCGCGCCGCCTCGGCCGCCGCCGGCTCCGCCGCGTTTGTTGTGGCGGCGGCGCTTGCCCCCCCTCCGCCCTCCCCCCCCCCGCCGGCGCCCTCAGCAGGCCCGCGGTCAGCCGCTGCAGCCTCCTCGGCCGTCTTGTCGGCGCCGTCGTCGTGGCAAAGGTCGCAGGCGGGCGAGGCGTCGGCGCTAGCCGGGCAGCATGCGCAGCCCCCGCCGAATGCCTTGAGAGGCGAGCCGGCGCCGGAGAGCGTCGGCCGGACGCCGGGTGGGAGGCCGGCTGGCGCACCGCCACAGCCCTCGTCGAGCTCCATCGCCTCCGATGCTGCACCCTCCGGGTCCGCCAGCGCCGCATACCGCCCAGAGGCCGCGTGCGGGGGGGGCGGGGGGGCGCCGGGCTCGGTCGACCCGGTCGACCCGACCGACTCGCCCGCCTCGCTCGCTCCGCCGGCCCCGCCTGCCTCGACCACCCAGAATACAATACGTATTAATACAACAATACAATACATTACGTATAATACACTAATACAGCTCAGTCTCGCTCGTATTGTGCAACCCTGCATTAAGAAACCTTACCATAAAGAAACCCTACCAAGCGATTTCCGCAAAAATCTAAGAAACCACGGCGCGCCGCAGGCGCGGCCCCAAGAAAGGGCCCACACACGAGTGTGAACAGGAGCCCCGCTCAAAATTTTCTCTTGACTGTTCGCCTGCGGCGCGCGCACTTGTCATTTTGCCCAAGTCTGCGGTGTTCTGGGCGGTGTGGATGGAGGTGTGTGCGTCTTCCTGTCATCCCAAGACTGCTTTTAAGAAATCGCAGGAAAAAGAACCCGAAGTCCGGGGAAAAAGAGAAACGCGCGGTCCCGCATTTCAGAGCTGGCAGCACCCCGCCTAGAGCAGCACCCCAGCACCGGTCCTGGGGCAGTGGGCTCGCCGCTCGAGGCGCTGCCAACGCCCGTCGAGTCCAATGCGCCTTCCTACGTGGAGAGCGGCTGCTCTTCTCGCCGCCGGATCGGCGGCGGCAGCGGTGGCTGTGCGCGCCCTATTTTTCCGCTGGATTCGCAGCCGACCAGGTGCCGCACGCGGCAGAGCGCCTTTTGGCCGTCGGGATAGCAGTGCCTGGGCCAGCATACGGTGTGTCGTCGCTGAGCCTGCCCGAAGTCGGTCTTCCGCAACCGACGCTGCCGCCCCGCCGCCGGCTCCGTCGCCAAGGACAGTCCAGGCCGTGCAGGCGAGTTGGGCCCAAGCTGAGGCTCTTGGTCTGGCGACTGTCGGCGCGCTCTTCTTCGACGCGCTCTTCGCGACGTCGGCCTCCGCCGAGCAGCTCTTTGCGACGCAAAAGTTCGCCGACGGCCCGGCTGGCCGAGCGCGCTTCAAGCTTCACACGCTCAACGTGATGCAGGCGCCCCGCCACCACTACCGCCACCGCCCCCGCCACCGCCGCCGCCATCGCCGCCATCTCACCGTCGCTCCCCCGCTGCCCCGTAGACGCTGAGCGCGGCGGTGTACGGCCTGAGCGACCTCGGCTCGCTGGCGCGCACAGCACATCCGCATTGGCCGCATCTCACCGCCGCCCTCGCCGGCGCCGCCCCCGTCTGTGTTATTTTGTATTCTATAAGTGTTGTGTTCATGCATTGTCAATGCCGTTCACTCCCTGGGCACTATTTCTCTACTAATACCCTCTCTTTCATATTTCGACCTTTCTTCCCCTATTTCTCGGTGGATCTTCTTTAGTTCTTGTTCTTCACTCATATTTACTCTACTTGAAAGTCCGTTTGCTACTCCATGTCGTATGTCTACTTCATCGTCTT
>NW_005197576.1:537216-555884 GCF_000372725.1 Emiliania huxleyi CCMP1516 | reverse complement strand
CGGGTGCGCATGCGTGGGCGGCATCAGTGCTGCGGCAGGCCGCGTGCGGAGAGCGCGAGCCGCTCAAGCTGGTGGGTGGCAAGTGGGCCTGCGACGTGCATGTCTCGTCCAACTTGAAGCTCGCGCTCGAGCCGCTGCCGCCGCGGTTCACCTACCCGGTGGCGACGCTCCCCGCTGCGATCGCCGCCATCGGCGAGGCGTGCAACCGCAACCGGTGGAGCTCGTGGCCGCCGCGCAGCCACTGCGAGTCGGAGCTGCCGCCGGCGCCGTGCGTGCAGGAGCTCTCGCGCTACTTTCAGGGCTCGTTCACCGCGGCGAGTACCGGCATCTGGGACAAGTCCAAGCTCTTCCCCGCCTCCTTCGACTTCCACGGCGGCTATCCGCAGCGACATCCCGCCCGTGCGGTGCCGACGCACCTGCCGCAGCCTGAGCACCGCACCGTCAGCCGCGTGAGCCTCAACCTCTCGGTGTTCCTGCGCACGCGAGGCTCGCACTGCCGTACCGATTGCGGCGAGATCGTTGGCGGCTCGTTTGCCGACGATAACTTCCCTTCTACGCACCCACCATACCCACCAATCGAGCCGCGCTACCACTCGAAAGATGAGATGCAGCGCTTCTACTCGGCGGCGTTGCGCGGCATGCAGTGTGATTGCCAAGGGAGACTCGCGACGCCCGACGATCCCGGAGCATACGCGCGTCATTCTTTCCGTGCGAGAGCCGCGCGAGTGCCGCCCGAGCCGCGCCCTCCTCTGCGCCGCTGCTCGCTCGAGTGCTGCCGGTGCGACGACGTGCAGCATGAGCTGCCTCCAGCGAGCGCAGATGCTGGAGTGGCTGCGGTTGCCAACTACATTGCTGCGCGGAGAGCGGAGCTGGCGCGCCAGTCGCAGCGGGAGCTGCAGAGACGAAAAGCAGAGATCGCCGAGGAGAAGCGGAAGCAGGAGCAGGACCAGAAGCGGAAGCAGGCTGCGGCGGATGCGCGGAAGCGAAAGCGCGAGCGCGAGGACGAGCTGATTCGGCTACAGCTCGAAGAGAGGCACGAGCGGCTGCGAGAGAAAGAGCGAGCAAGGCTGCGCGCGAGATACGGAGATGCATGGAGCGAGGGCGCTCCCGAGGTGCCCTGTGCTGTCGCTCTGTCCGTGGAGAGGGAGGGGGAGGGCTCTATCGAAGGGCGTAGCTGCGGACCGAGTTCCGGGCCCGCAGAGGAGCCTTGCTCGGAGGGGCCTCTCTACGCTCTCGGCCTCCCTCCTGGGTTTGACGACAGCGTGGTGCCTAGTGCTTGCTGAGCAGATACTACGCTATGTGGTACTGTGGAAACTTAAATTTCCTCCATTGTACCCATGCGGAGCCTTTTATTAGGAATTCTGTGTTTGATGTCAATATCGAGAGATCTTGGCAGAGCGCTTTCTGATTCTGTCGAGTAGTTAGTTGCGAAACTCTACTATCACCGCGACCCAGGCTCAGCCGCGTCTCTTTTACTATATCAATCGGACGGAAGCCCACACTCCTCGTCGCCGCCGCACTCCTCCAGCGGCTCCGCCTCAACAGCCTCCTCGCGGAGCGCCCCCTCGAGCCACGACTCGGTCCACTGCCACAGCTCCTCGCGCGCAGCGGCGCTCTTGCTCGCCGGCGAGATGTCGCGCACCTCGCAGTCCGCCACGTAGCCGCCGGCGGGCAGGCCCGGCGCGAGGAGGGCGTAGAGGAGCGGGCGGCACCCCTCCTGCGGCGACTTGAGCACCGCCTTGAGGGGCGTGCTGGACTGCAAGGCTCGCAGCGCGGGGATGCCGGCCAGACGATCGTCGACGGCTGCGCGGCCTGTGGGCGAGTCGGCAGAGGCGGCGGCGTAGCTCGGCCCGAGCTCCTTGAAGAGAGTCGTGAGCACCAGGCCGGGGTGGGCCGCCGTCGAGAGGACGCCGGGCGGGGCGCGCTTTGCGAGCTCCTGCGCAAAGAGCATGTTTGCGAACTTAGCCCGCCCATAGTTCCTGTTCGTATCAAAGGCCGTGGAGGCGTAGAGCGGGTCGTCCGTGCCAACCTCGTCTGCGAACGCATGTGCCGAAGATGAGACCGTCACGACCCGCGACTCGGCGCCTCCGGAGGAGGAGGCGAGGTCGGGAAGCAGCCGCTGCGTGAGCTGCTGGTGCCCGATGTGGCACACCTGTAGCGCGAGCTCCATCCCGTCGGCGGTCGTCTGCAGCGAGCCGGGCCAGATGCCCGCGTTGAGGATAAGTCCGCGCAGCGGTGAGCCGAGTTCCTTTGCGGCCGAGATAATCAGCGGCGCGGCCGCCTCGACTGACCTCACCGATGCCAGATCGAGCGGCACAACACTAACACGTGCTTCCGGCGAGACGGTGCGAATCTCTGCTGCAGCGCTCTCTCCCTTCTCCTGGTCGCGAGAGCACAAGACGACGCCAAATCCCGCCTGCGCCAAGAAGAGCGCCGCCTCGCGGCCAATCCCGGCGTTCGCGCCAGTGACTGCCACAGTCGAGATCTTTGGCGGCAAAGCGTACTCGGTCTTGGCAAGTGCGTCAAGAGGGTCGCTGCCGAGCAGGGAGCGCTTGACACCAGAGAGGAGCTCGTCCCGCTGCCGGTCGGCCGCATAGACTGCCAGATCGAGCGCCTTGAACACCTTTGGCGCCGGTGGGAGGGTAAGGGCTGCGGCTGACAGGAGTTGTGGATAGCAGAGCATCGCGCCACACACCGGATCTGTTCCACTGACTCGGAAGTCCGCGAAAGAGCCAAAGAAAAATAAGGGCCGCGAGTACACAGACCTATGTAGCCGGCGCTTCCAAAATCCTGCTCGTTCAGGTGGGGACCCTGTCCTCCTCCCCCATCCCTCGTTGGGACCGGTTTTCTTTCTTTCGGTAGCCGGCGCTCGGTCCATTTGCCGAGCCAGACCAAAACCGTGGACAAGCTCCTCTCACTCACAGCAGAAGACTGGCACGAGAAAGAATTTTCCCACCCAACGCTCTCTCACAACACTAGGCACGGGACGACGGGACTGGCGCGCATTTGAAAGAAAGAATTTGCCAAACTTGAAGCGTGCCATCCTCGCTCCCCCCCAACGCGGCCAAAGGATATCCACCTCGGGAACCTCGAGAGAAGCGAGTGCGCCGGACGGACCGGCCAAACGGGTGAGGCACGATCGCGCGTGTCGGCCACCGCCGAGGCGGCCAGCGGCGGCCAATCGGCGCCATGGCCATCGAGCTCACTGGCTAGATCGCTTTGGAGAGAGAGAGAGAGAGTTTTAGCAATACCAAACAACTCGAACATTCACACGTCATTTGGGGCCTGGAGCCCTGTTCACGCGCGCGCGAGACGTGCAGACAGGGTTGCCAGGTGAGAGCGAATGGCGCGGTTCATGCCTCGCACAACAGAGAGAGAGATGCGCTCTGCATGGTGGGACATAAAAGAGAGCGAGTACTTGGGCGAGTAGGCCGTGCGGTCAACGCTGCCGCGCGCGACTTTGCGCGCGAGGCGGCGCAGCTTGAGAACGGCGGTGGGCGAGAAGCCGCCGCCGAACGTCTCGTGGATCAGCAGGTTGAAGTTGTTGCGCTTGACAAAGATCGCGTCGTGGTAGAAACCGCGGTGGCTGCGCCTTGACGTAGCCGTGGCCGGTCTTGTGGGAGAAGGGGCCGGGCTGCCCGCGCGCCTTGCAGCCCATGTTTAGGCGGCGGGCCTTCTCTTCGGTGTGTTGTCATGGTCGACGACAGTGCATATGATGAACTCAGCACCAGACCTGGCTGCCTGGCTGGTGCGCGAGTAGAGGTGCGTGTGCTCAAGCGGCCTGCTGGGCAGGTTAGGTTAGGTAGGAAGGTGAAGAACAGACTGGGCAAATGTCAGGAAAAAGAATTTTATGAAAACTCCCTCGCACGACACTGAAGATAGGGTGCCCACAGGACCCAAAAGAAAATAGCTTTCCGGGTCAAAAAGGGACGCACGAGGCAAATCTGATGTTGGAATGTTTCAATAGGAGAGAGGCCTCTTCCGTTGGGGGACCGAGTACATAGGAAACGAGGGTTTCCCATTGTGTCCCCTTCGCGTGCGAGCGTGACACTGCACTTGGCGCCGAGCGCCCGCGGCTCAGACCTTGTGCAAGCCACCCCTCGGTGAGTGCACTGGTCCGGACCGATGGCGCTCGGTGTGGAGCAAGCAAGACCCCCCCCCCCCCATCGGCGCGCGCTCGCCATTCCAACGGCCGCCAGGAGCACCAAGAGGACTCCTCATGGCTGCACTCAAGTGGGCTTCGACCGGCCTCGGCTGGGGGGGCGGGTTGTCCCGGTTGCGGACGCCTTCTGCAGCCCCCTGGGATGGGGACAGCACCCCAAAACTGCCCCCTCGGCGGCATACAGCACTGCCAGCCAGCCTCTTCCTCCTCCTCAAGGGCTGTACTATAGGCCATATTGCGCCGCCTCCTACTAGCAGCCGGGCGGGCGCGCGCCGCGGGCGCCTCGGCGCGCGCACGGCTCGCAAAGTCCAACGAGTACTGCCGCCCGGCCGCCTCAAGGCTGCCGGGCGGCAGTACTCGCCTCGCAAGGCGCGCACCGGCTGCTCTGGCTGCTGCGCCGGCGGCCGCTGCGCTGGCCGCTGCTGCGCCGGCTGGCGGGCGGCACGGCCGCCGGCGGCCGCTGCACCCGCGCCTTCCCTCGCGGGCGCCGTCGCGCCGCGCGCGCCCAACTCTGCTGGTACACGGCACGCGCGCGTCACACTACACACAGCCGCGGAGAACAGGCGGTGCTGTGCGCGAAGCGCGCGCGATCTCGTACTTTAAGGCTGGATCCGGCCATTCCAAGGGTATACCTTTGAGAATCCCCAGCGTCCCACCCTCCTAGTCACACTCTCAATATCTCGACTAGCCAACATGAAGTGCTGCGATCGGGAGTGCCCCATTTCTTTTTTCCTTTCTTTTTTTGGGTCCTGTGGGCACCCTACTGAAGAACAATAAAAATCTCTCTCTGAAGAAGAAGAGACACT
Source organism: Emiliania huxleyi CCMP1516 (assembly GCF_000372725.1). Classification (NCBI taxonomy): domain Eukaryota; phylum Haptophyta; order Isochrysidales; family Noelaerhabdaceae; genus Emiliania; species Emiliania huxleyi. The sequence goes on along the minus strand of NW_005197576.1, from coordinate 550,916 downwards.
GGGCACGGGTCTGGCGCGCACTGGCACTAACACAGGTACACCACGGGAGCCGCCTAAGCGACTCCTGCGAGGACGGCGAGGCACTTAGCTCCGTGCACTCGCCCGCCCTCACCGCAGGCAAGCTCATTCGCAATCTGCTCCTCTTGCCAAAGACTGAAAAAGAAACCTCGTGTCGGGAGTGACCGCCTTTCGACTAGGCAGCATCTCAGATGCCCCGGCCACCTCTCCCCCCACGACCACCGTCTGCCTCGCCGTCACCGCCGCCACCGTCTGCCTCGCCCTCGCCGCCGCCCTCCGCCTCGCCCTCTCCACCGCCCTCTGCTCCGCCCTCACCGCCTCCGCCCTCCGCCGCGCCCTCGCCGCCGCCACCGTCCGCCTTGCCCTCGCCGCCTCCGCCCTCCGTTCCGGCGTTACCGCCGTCTACTTCCGCCCCGCCATCACCACCGTGGTGGCAAGCGGCCTTGACGGAGGGTGGTGGATCCGACGAGTTGAGGTGCCGCTCGCCTCACAGCCGTGCACACGCCCGCAAGACACCTGCTCGGTCCCACCCGAGGCGATGAGGACCACCCTCCCTCACCTCGCAGGGTGAGTCTCGTGGTCGCCGTTTTCGTCTTCCTACTGTGAGCGCTTGCCCGAGCCGCCCCACGAGCACCGCCAGCCCGTGCATGAGCGGTGATTGCGCGCGCCCCACAGGTGTGCAGCCCTGACGATGGTGTGGGTGGTCGCCCGCATCATCCGCCGAAAGCGGAGGCGCCAACGGATGTCGTCAGTCTACGAAGGGTCTGGCCGTTGGTCAACCTCCTCGTCGGTCTGGGCCACCCCCTTCGCTTCTCCCTTCCCCTCCCTCAATCGATCCCTCAACCGGAGCTCCTTGCGGGCGCGCGCGGGCGTTCGACCTCCGATGCCGGCAGCGGTGGCGAGGGCGAGGGCGGCGTCGGCGGGTCGGCCGTCGGCGTCGGCCTCGCCGCCACCGCCACCTCGGTCGTCACCTCTGCCGCCGGCAGCTCACGACGCCGCGGGGCAAGCTTGGGACCGGGGCCTCCGGCTGCCGAGCGTGACGCGGCCGCCTTCGAGTCCCGTGGGGACGCTGAACCCGTCCAGCTCGAATCCTCCCTCACCCGCAAGGCCGCCTTCCCTCAAGCGCGCCGTCAAGCTCGCCGTCGCTAAAGGCCCAACGTGGTCGCTCGACGTGCGCCGCGCCCCCACGGCCCCGTCGATCCGACCCCCCCCCCCCCTCCCTCCCTCTCACCCTACGCCTCCGCTCCAGGCGCAACTCTCGCAGCCCGCCTCCGCGTTCGACACGCCCTTCTCAACGTGCGACACTTGCGGCGCTTACTGCGACGCGTCCATCTCGCTGAACTCCTCCCTCCAGGCGCCAGCCGCTCTGTCCCGTGTCTCTGTCCCGTGTATCTCAACGCCCTTCCACCACGTGATCCGAGCCGCTCCCTCCTCGTGCGTCCCCGCGCCGCAGGCGACTCTCGGCTCTCAAATGGGCGCCGCGGGCCGAAGCGGGGACGCCGGGCCCTCCTCTTCGGCGGGAGGTTCGCGCGGCGTGGACGTGGCGACGCTCGCTGCCTTGCTAGGCGGCGGGGCAGAGCCGGGATCGGGGGTCAGCTTGACGGAGCTGTCGCCGCGGCCAGCGCTGCGCCATCGACCCATGTCCGACGACGCCGACCGCTTGCTCTCGCAGTCTCTGATGAGCACCTTGGGCTCAATCTACTCCTCCTGCACTTCCGCGTCCTCCGGCGCCTCCTCCCCCCGCGACGAGAGCGCGCCCAGCGCTGAAGGCTTGCGCTCGGCCCTCGATTCAGGCAGCGTGCGGCGTTTGGCGGAGGAGCTGTGCAAGGACAACCCTGCTGCCAGCGCCATGGTGGGAGCCATGTCGTCCCCAGAGCTAGCGCGCCGTTTGGCACCGCAGCGAGCGCGGATAATGGCTGCCCTGGACACATCGTCACGCCTCCGGGCCTAACTGAGCTCTCGCGATGGGCCAATGCGACGGGGCGTCTCGACCCCCGCCGACGCGCAGCTATTTTATTTAGCCTGTGCAGCTCAGCTTGCAGGGGGCAGGGAAGACAATAAAGCTCAAAAACTGCGCACCTAATCGCAGCATTTTTCAGTAGATTTTGTTTCGGGGAATTCGATCCTCTGAGGTATAGGTAGGTAGAAAGGTGAAGAACAGCCAGGCTCGGACTGGACACCAGCGCGGTATGGGTGGACGCAGGACAGATGATGACGACACGCACGAACGACACACAGACACAAACAAGCTCACAAGACACACAGCCAGCTTGCTGCCACACACAAAGAGTCCTCTGAACTTCTCAAAAAAGAAGAAAACCCGCGACTCATCAGTGGGGGCTCCTGCTTCTAACCCATCCCCAAACGATGGTGCTCCTTCATCTAGCATCGACGCTCCGCGCCCCTCTGGCGTCGCCACGCCCGGGCCTCGTCATCATGGGTCGCGCTAACGAGCTTCGTAACATCGACATCGAGGCTGAGGTGGCCGGCGTCGCGTGCGTGCCGCTCGAGGAGAAGATCGCCGAGGAGGCGAGCGAGATCTTCCGCAGTGAGGCAATGAAGAAGCTCGAGACGGGAACTTGGTACCAGTGCTCCGGACCCGCCGACGACATGGAGCTCACCTGCTTCCTGGCGCCAAGCTGGATGGGTCTTGCCGACGGCGCTTGGGTGTGCAGCGATGTGCTCAAGGTGAGGACTGGCGACGCGCCCTTGGAGCAGGCGGGAGAGGATAGCTACTAGTGGCGGTGTAGCGTCGCCTTGCCACCGACGGCGAATCATGATTCGCCGGCATCTTGGACCAGTCGGCTTGCACCGCGTCCAGTCCACCGGTTTGTGGGCCAGGGGCAGCTACGCCAACTCGTTTTTGTGCCGGCGTTTTAGCTCTCTCTGCCGCCGTTGCCACACGCGCGCCCACTCACCGCTCTGCGCTGTCGTCTCAGTGATTTCCATGTAGAGTGTGGTGTGTGTCTCTGCTCACGGCGGTCATGCGGCACGCGTCGCGCTCGTCTGCGAGGGTTGTCTCCCCTCCGAGAGCTGGAGCTCCCTGACCTCCGAGCTCCGTCCAAGCGTCCTTCGATTTTTTACGGTCTCTTCCGCTTGAACCACTCGCGGACCGCCTCTACCTGAGCCTCTGTCTCTGGCGAGCGACACCCCGCCTCCCGAAGGGACAGGCAGCGCTGCACGCGTTGCAGCGCCTCCTCCGCGCCGACGTACCGGTACAGCGAGCCGAGGAGGCAGGCGGCCACCATGCCGGTGCGGCCTCGCCCGCCCCAGCAGTGGATGTACAGGACCTGCCCGTCGAGGGCTCTGCGCGACAGCTCCGACACTAGCCCGTCCAGTGCCTCGGGCGAGTCGGCGACGCCGCGGTCCGGGATCGGAAAGTGCAGGAATTGCGCTCCTTCAGGGGCGTCGGCGCGATATGGCTGGAACCGTGCCGTCTGCGGCGCGACGGCGTTGCCTGATTGGCCCGCGACGCCCCCTGGCGGCCACGCGGCGGCCTCCTCCTGCGGAGGCAGCTCCGCCTGCAGGCAGACGAGCGTGCGTTGCGGTGAATGTGCTAGAGACGGAATCGTGCTCAAAAGGCAGCTCCGCCTGCAGGCAGACGAACGTGCGCGCACGGGTGGGCACCCTCTCGCGCTGTTCCGCGGCCGTGCAGGGGCGGGAGGGGCAGGAGCCGGGGTAGCGACCAACGAGGACGCGTCCAGGGACGAGCCAGCTCGCGAACGATGTGCAGGCGTGCTGCGCCGCGACCGCCGTCGCGTCGTCGAGCGAGCAGAGCGCGGGGAGAGGGGCGCGGAGGCTCTCGCGTCTCGGCCCCTCTGGCAGTCGGCGCCAAGCAAAGAGCCCTGCCGCTAGGTCGGTCGAGACCTCGCCGCCCTCCGCGACGTGCAGCCCTCCGTCGCGCTCGACCTTCCAGTCCTGCCCGGTAAAAGCGGATAGCAGCGAGCTCGGCTCGAGGGCGCGGGAGACTGTCACGACGACGCCGCCCGCCGCTGTGGTGCGCGTCAGCTCTGCCACCGCCTCTTGCAAGCGCGTGTCGCCCGCAATCCCAACGGCATCGAGGGTGCCCTTATCGAGCACCGCATCAAACGACGCGTCTGCAAACGGCAGCGCGGTGGCGTCGGCGCAGAGCAGCCGGACGTCTCGCCTGCCGACGAGGGCACGTGCTCGCGTCACCGCGTCCTCGGAGTAGTCAAAGGCCGTGACGTCTCTCCAGCCGGCGTCATAGAGCTCCACTAGCGAGCGGTCGTTTCCCATGCCCGGAACGAGGACACGCGGCGTGCCAGACGCCACGAGCTCCGACCAGAACGGCTCCAGCTCGCTCCAGCCGCAGTACCAAGAGAAGGCCTCAGCCGGAAGTCCGTCGCTCCCTGAGCCGCGGTACAGATCATCCCAGTAGTCCTTCCTGCCGTACTTGTTCCCGGCCATGCATGGAGAACGCAGCCGCAGGGGAGGCGGCGCCAGAGGGAGCGTCCAGAGGAGGCGCGAGAGCCTCATAACTTTCTGTGTGAAGGCCTCCAGTCGCGATCTGCCGGCGTGCGTACAAGCCGCAGGTCGGGCTGGACGCGGCTGTTTCGGCCGGCGGTCGGGGTCGGCACCAGCTTTGTCGGCGCGTCAGCGCCGACGCCAGAAAATTTTTTGCACAGCTTACTTGTATTTCCCCGTGTCCGGTTTTCCGTTTCGGGCGACACTCACCGAGCTATCCGGCGGGGAATCATGTCGGCGAAGGCGGGCTCTGGCATCTCGGTGATGCGCGCCGATCTCGACGCGTCGACCTCGACGGAGGTGGACGCGCACGAGGCGCAGTGGCGGGCCGGCGTCAACCGCCAAGCGCGTCCAGACGCCCCTTCGCAAAGGCGGGCGGCGTCATTGGCTGCTGCAGCCAAGCGGCGGCGGAGAAGGACATGAACAACATACCTGCGCAAGCCGTCGCCGCCCGGGCGGCCGCAGGCGGTGCCATCTCAACCCACTCTCGGCACCGCTGCACGTGCGTGCTCCCTCTCCCACCCAACTCGGCTCCACTCTCGTCCACCCGCGCCCACCCCATCATCTGCTCTCAGGCTGATTGCGGCGTGTGTTGCGCAATGCCCACCCACCAGACGCTGGCCAGAGCATGATTGTGATGCCTCTGTCTGGGCCGGGGGGGCGTTCGACAGCGCGCGAGGCTGCCTCCCTGCCCTTTGCGACGCTTGCGACCACTGCTGAGTTGCATGCAGTACAGAGTAAGCAGTGGTGGGGAGGGCTTGGGCCCCCCCCCCCCCCCCGGCAGAATGGTAAACTCGTGTCTACTCACCTCGTCGGCTCCATCGGCTGCCTCTCCTCGTGCGCCGGCTGCCTCTCCATCCAACCGCTTCTGCGTCCTTCTCTGCCCGGTGCTCGCGATGTCGCTCTGCCGAGAGGGTCATCGCCGGCGTAGGCGGAGCGGCGGGCCCTTCATTACAGAGACAACAAAGACATTTCACCCCTCGGGCTGTTGTTGCAGACAGAAAAACAAATTTGGCGCGCGTGCGCGCAAGGTGTGCTAGTTTTCTTATACTCCCGAGCTCCCTGACTCCCAGTTACCCGACCTCCGTGTGGGTTTTGTCAAACGAGATTGAATCTTGGAATCTGCTGATTTTCTCCTTGACGTTCCCTTCTCGCTTCTGGCCCGCCGCGCTCGCTGCACCTAGCGGCCGTGACTCACCTGCTTCGGGCGCGCTGCTCCTCCCTCGGGGATGGATGGCGAGAAGCGGCAGAGGTGATGCTCATAGCTGAGCTAGCCCCAGATGCCCCGTTTGCCCCACTGCGGCGCCGCGCTCGTGCCGGCGTGCAAGTGGGTACAATGCACCCCGTTGTAGGGATGTGGCGCGAGAGTGAACATCTCGCGCCTGGTCGCCTCGCTATAAAGAGCTAGCACTGTCTGCGCAGCCTGTAGGGCAGCATCGGCGTTCTTTTTGATCCGGATGATCGGTGTCGGGTTACGGGCTAGAGAGCCCTAGCCCGGGGGTGCGCGTTCGCAGGGAAAGGGCCTTAAAGTAAACACGGGTCTCCGAGGGTTAGCTGGGCGCTCCGGGTTTCCCCTAGCAGCAGACCGCCCCCTCTACTCGGAGCTATAATGAACACCGGACATGAACACGACACGCACTCTCACACGCCGTCACCGCTCAGGGCCCCTTCGCGCGGGGTCCTCATCCTCACTCCGGAGGAGGCTCCCCTCTCCTCCGAGTTCTTCCTCTTATCCGCCTTCCGATGATATCTGACGGGCGCAGGGCCCGACCTCCCCTCCTAGCCTTTTAGCTTTTTCAGCCGCGGCTCCGCCACCGTCTCGTCCCCTCTGTCCGATCCCGTCGACTCCGCCTCCGGCGACCCCGCCCCCGACTCCCTGGGCGAGGGCGGTGGCATGGGATCGTCCCACCGCACCTCCTGAGCCCTGGCCTCGACACCTCGACACCAAACCTCGACACCGACTCGACACCTCGACACCCCATGCCAACTCGACCAACTCGACACCCCTCGACACCCCTCGACACCATCTAGGCTGGGACCATGCTCGTCCGTGTCAAGGTGCCAAACTCGACACCTCGACACCCTCGACACCACTCCTCGACACCTCGACACGGACAAGCATGGTCCCAGCCTAGACAGGCCTCGACAGGCCTCGACAGGCCTCGACAGGCCTCGACACCTCTATCCCTCGACAGCAGCTCGACACCCTCGACACCGGGCCTCGCGACACCTCGACACCAGGGCTCAGCGCACCTCCTCGGGAGGTCGAGCCACCTCTCCCTGGTCGACAAATCGCGCCCGCACCCGCGGCCTCTCTATCGTCCTCGGCTCGCCCCCCCCCTCCGCCGGCTCCTCTTCAGGCTCGGGGAGGCGTGGCCCTCCCCATCGAATATCACGGTGGTCCGGCCGCCACCGCGACGGGCCTTCCCCCGGTGAGCTCGACACCCCGACTCCACTCTCAGAGGCCGCATCAGCTCATCTCTCGCCTCTTCCGACAACTGACCCCAAGCCCCCCCTGGGGCTCTCCAGCCTCGGCCTTCCGGCTCGCCGGCGGGCCTGTTATCACGTTGCGGCAACTTGCAGCGCAGCGCATTTTACTTCCCTTTTGCGATATGCGCGTTCCGTGCGCTCCCGCGTGCGCTCCCGCGTTGAAATCGGCTCTTGACCTGCGGGGTGGCGAGGCGCAGGCTAGTGCACTGTTGCACTCTGTCCTCCTGTCACTGGTGAGCAATGCAATGGCGGTCGCCGTGAGCAGTATCCTCGCCGACGAGAGCCTCCGTCACTCTCCGCTGAGTCGTGCTCACAGATGGGGTCACCTGCTGCTGCGCGCTTTTGTAGTGGCCATGGTCGCTTATGCCGTGGTGTACGCGTGCACTGGGTTCGTGCCTATGGGCTATGTACAAGGCAGCGCGCCTTTGCTAGGCTTCTTCTCTCAGAGGAATTGAGGGACACTCGTTCGAACTCGTGACGCGAGAGGGACAAGATCCGACAAAAACAACACACAGAGATCTCGGTGTTCGCGAGAGTTGGGCAGTCGCGTGTGCGCATGTTGGACACATCGTCGGTCTTCGGTGTGTGACTATGACTTGTGGGCGGTGTGCATTGACCTGGTAAAAGCTAAAAGCCCCGGCGCGTGTGGGCTGTGGCTCCTGTGTGCTCTTTTGTGGGGGGCCCGCCGGGCGCCGAGAGTCCCGAGAGATTTGTGGGGGACCGGCGTGGGTCAGACAGAGTGAGAAGGTATGAACGGTCTCCCACAAGATGAAAGTTACTCGTGAAAGAGGCTCGTCTCTCTCTCCGCCCGCGCGCGCATGTGCGCGGTGTGCGCGCCACGCCCCACGCCACAGCACAACCCGGGTATGCGCACACATCCACACACAGATAGAGGTACACACCGCACGCTCGCATCGGCGGTGGAGAGACACGCGTTCAGAGTTCAGTCGAAACGCCCGGGCCCGCGCGTTCCAAGCCGCGCGACGACCGACGCGTCCCGCTCCCTCGACCCGCTCCCCACCCCTCCGCCGCGCCAGCCAGAGCCGCGGGAAGGAGCTGCGAGCGCGGCCAGGCAACGGCCAGGCAGCTAGCCACAAAGGGCTCATCCCGGCGCCGGCCGAAGGGGGCCGAGAGACGGGGCGCGGGCCTAGGCCTTGGAGGCGCGCGATGCGTCGGCCGCCTGTGCGTCCGTGTTGAGGTGCGCGGTGTGCTTTGTCGGCTTGCGGAAGCGGGATAGGTCGAGCGAGGAGAAGTATGCGACCGCCTTTGGCAGCCCATCTTCCAACTTGATCTTTGGCTCCCAGCCGAGGATCTCGCGCGCCTAGTCTCAGCCGCCATCCTCGGGCATCTCAGGTGATCGCGGGTAGCCGGGTGCGGGGCGCCCTGCCACAGGCCCGCACGCAATGCTTGGTGATGTCGGAGGAAGGTCTAGGAAGGGTCTAGAAGGGCGTGGAAGTGTCGGGGAGGTGTACGGAGTGTGCCGGGAGTGTCTAGGAAGTGGCTTGCCTTGGTAATGTCGGGCTTTCGCTGCTGCGGGTCGTCTCCGGGGAGCGGGAGGTGCACGATCTTCGAGCTGGAGCCGGTGTGCTTGATCGCGAGCTCGGCCAGCTGCAGGGAGGAGGGAGGCGGCGGTGAGGAGGAGAGAGGGCAGGCACGGGCACAGAAGCAGCGGGGGAGAGAGGGGGAGCGGGGAGGAGGGGAGAGGCGTGCGGGGGAGGAGGGGAGAGGCGTGCGGGAGCAGGGCAGGAGCCGCCTGCTTGATCGTGAACTCGCCCGGGTTGCCGATGTTGACTGGGCCGATGGTGCTGGTCTGGTTCATCAGCTTCATCAGCCCGTCGACGAGGTCGTCGACAAAGCAGAAGGAGCGCGTCTGCTTCCCCTCGCCGTACACGGTGATGTCCTCCCCGTTGATGGCCTGCCCCAGGCACACGGGACTCGTCTGTCCCCACCCCTCCCCACCCCTCGCCGTACCACAGCGATCTCCTCCCCCCCGGGGGGGCCTGCATTATGAAGTTTGAGACGACGCGGCCGTCGTACGGGTGCATCCCGGGCCTGGAGCAGCAGGGCAGCAGGGTCAGGCCAACCGTGCCGCAAGGGTCAGGCCAACAGCGCGGCCTCGCCCACTGCCTTCCGCACCTCGCACACAAGGCTGCGAGCGGACAGGGGATGCGGCGCACAGTCGAGTGCGGCCGGCGGAGAGGTTTGCGAGTGCGGCCATCTGGTGCCATCTAGAGGCGGCTCTCCCGTAGGTGTTGAAGATGCGCGCGACGCGGATGTCGACGCCGTTCTGCCGGTGGTAGTCGAATAAATAAATAAATGAATAATTAATTAAATAAATAAATAAACAAATCATTACCTGCCGGTGGTAGTCGAAGCAGAGCGTCTCGGCCGCGCGCTTGCCCTCGTCGTAGCACGAGCGCACGCCGTTGCAGTTGACCTGTGCCGCGGAGGACGCTCCCCCCGTCAGTGAGGAGTGCCTCGCTGGCCATCAGAGTGTGCAGCGCGCCTTTCCCCAGTACTCCTCCGGCTGCGGCGACACCTCGGGGTCTCCGTACACCTCCGAGGTCGACGCCTGGAGGAGGCGAGCCTGCGGAGGGCCAAGCAGCAGCCGTAAAGAGTCGGCTCCCGTCCAGGGCCGAGGGGCGGGGCGAGGAGCGGGCCGAAGGAGCGGGCCGAAGGGCGGGGTGCGGCGATGCGGGGGAGGGGCGGCGGTGCCTTGACTCGCTTGGCGAGGCCGAGCATGTTCATGGCGCCGAGCACCGACGTCTTCATCGTCTTGACGGGGTTGTACCTGTGCGAAGGCTCCCAGAAGCTTCAGGAGAGGGCCCAGCGGTGACGTCCCTCCTCGCGGCGGCAATCGTAGCTGGTAGTGCACCGGCGAGGCGGGGCAGGCCATGTTGTAGATCTGGTCGCACTCGATGAAGAAGGGCGTGGTCACCTGCCGCGGCGGGAGGCGCGCCGGGCGGGGTGGCGCAGCCGGTGCGGGGGAGGCGGTAGCGTGCGAGTGCGACGTGTGAGAGTGGAGTCGGCCGGGGCAGCCGACAGCGGGTGGCGCGGCGGAGCGCGGCAGCGGCGGGGCGCGGACGTCGTGTCGGATGAGCTCAAAGTTCGGCTTGCCGATCAGGTCGGCCACCTGCGCGCATTGGGTGCGGGTGCTGATGCCGGCGGCGATGTGCGAGAGAGCACAGGGCTGGGCAGCAGCTTTCACGTTTGTCTTTTGCGAGGTGAAGAAGTTGTCGAGGCAGACGACCTCGTGGCCCTGAGCGACGAGCCGGCGGCACAGGTGCGAGCCCAGGAACCCGGCGCCGCCCGTCACGAGCACCCGCAGATACGGGTCCTTCTTCTCTGCGGTCCCGTTGCTCATTCTGCAAACCTTTTGGGCGTGGGCGGCCTGTGGCCCGCCGCGGCTCGTCTCAGCGCCTGTCTCTAAGAATTCCGAGGCTTTTACCGGGTAGCCCTTGCTTTTCCGTTTTCTTTCGTAGGCGCTGCGCGCGCCTTCCCAGAAAGTTCCAAGCTATGCCGCTGCCACCGCGGCCGCAACCCCGCAGTGCCAGAGACGCCAGCAGAGGCGGCGATACGGGCGACGTCGTTGTCGGCAGAGGCGGCGATCGCGGCAACGGCGGCGACGCCAGCAGAGGCGGCGGTCGCGGCAACGGCGGCGACGCCAGCAGAGGCGGCGGTCGCGGCAACGGACGTGGCCGAGGCAGCGTGAAAGGAAGCGGCGGCCGTGGCCGCGGCGGCCGCGGCCGTGGCCGCGGCGCCTCTGTCCGGCCGGGCAGAGCACCTCTCACAGACGCACGCGCCACCGCTCCAATCGCCGCCGCTGCTGCTCCGACTGCGGCCGCCGCTGCTCCCGAGGGCTCAGCAGCCCAGCCCCGCGCTGGAGCTTCCGTCCAGTGGGGCGGAGCGGCGGCTCTTCTCGAGGGCGACGCGAGTTCCGAAGCGGAGGTCGACGCGGACGCGGCGGCGCGCGCAGACGAGCTCCTGGCGCTGGAGGCAATCTACAGCGACGAGATGTGCCAGGTGGAGGGCGGCGGCGGCCGCACTTTCGAGCTTCGCGTCCCGATCGAGCTCGAGGCGCCGCTCTCGCTGCCGTCGGGCGAGCGGCTCGACGCGCTGCCGCCCCTCACGCTTCGCGTGCGTCACGGCAGCGGTTACCCGTCGAGCTCTCCGCCCGGCTTCGGCCTCCGCTGCTGCTGGCTCTCCGACGGCCAGCTCGAGGCCCTCGCCGCGAGCTTGGACGGCCTCGCCGCCGCCGCCGCCGGAGAGCTGTGCGTGAGCGCATGGGCCGAGTGGCTCCGAACGGAGGCGGCGGGGCAGCTCGAGCTGCTCCAGGAGGGGGCGACGCTCTCTCTGCCGGCGGAGGGTGGCACCGGCCAGGCGGGCGCCGACGAGGCGACCGCCTCGGCGGGCGAGCGGCGCGCGCAGCGGTGGCCTCGCTCCCGCGCAGAGGTGCTCGCGCGGCTGCGGCAGCACGCGGCGGCGGCCGACGCGGCGGCGTGGGCGTCGGCGGTTCACGACTGCGGCGTGTGCTTCGACGAGTACGCTTCCCTCGACTGTACGCGGCTGCACGCCTGCGGGCACACCTTTTGCAAGAGTTGCCTGCGCGGCTACTGGAGCAGCCAGCTGCGCGAAGGCCACGCCACCGCGCTCCTCTGCCCGCACCCTGGCTGCGGCGCCGTCGCCTCGCCGCCCGAGGCCAAGGCCCTCCTCTCCGCCGGCGAGTACGAGACGTACGAGCGGCTGCTGCTCGCCGCGTCGCTCGCCGAGATGACCGACACCAGCTGGTGCCCTCGCTGCGAGTACCCCGCGCAGCTCGAGCCGCGCGTCGAGGGCCGCGCAGGCCGCGTCGCCATCTGCGGCACCCGTGAGCGTGAACAGAGCGTCTCCTCACGCTCTAGCTGCGGATAGGCCGCCTCGCCATCTGCGCCTCGTGCGGCACCTCCTTCTGCGCAGAGTGCCGGCAGGCGTGGCACGGCATCTCGCCGTGCGCCAACCTCGCCGCGCGGTGGCGGGCGAGCGACGAGCGCGGCAGGGAGACGCTGCGGCAAAAGTACGGCGACCGGCTGATGGAAGAGGCCAATTTCTGGGGGGAGGGGGGGCGGCTGCTCGCGGCTTCCTTTGCCCGACACACGGTTTTCTTTTCCATAGGTCGAGTCGGCCGAGTGGATCCGCTCCAACGCGAAGGCATGCCCCAAGTGCGGCGTCGCCACCGAGAAGAACGGCGGCTGCAACCACATCAGCTGCCGCACGTGCAACTTCGAGTGGTGCTGGCTCTGCGGCTGCAAGTACGAGCCGGGCCACTACAAGAATGGGCCGTGCGAGCAGTTCAGCCAGGACTTCTTTGACGAGATCGACATGACGCCGGAGGACTTCCGTGCAAACTACGTTGTGATGAACCATCAGTGACCTTGGGGAGTCAGGGACCAGGCTTCCAGGGTGTGCGACGGCGCGCGAATCGTCTCTCCTCGTATTTCGGAGCGTGGCAGGCCGGCACAGGCCACGCACACAACACTTTGTCGTTTGTGTGCGAAAATCAGCCCTCAGCTTGAGCTAACAGCTAGTGTTGCGTGGTCGGCATGCGTGCATCAGGCGTGCACATGTGCCCATGTGTGACGGCTTCGCTTTAGTCGTTGCACGTTGTTTCACGTTCGAGGGTTAGGGTGGTATATCAGGGACACGCCGTCGCCGATGCGGCATTGCGCATATATGTTTTCAATTTATTTCCTCCAATTTTTTTTTGTTTGAGCGCACAGGTAGACAGGTTATGTGGTGCGCGCGGGCTCTTCCCGTTCCGCTCTCCCACCACCAGTCTAAATCTAGCATTAGACTCTCGCGCAAGGGCCCGACGCCCCTCGGCCTGCGTCCCAAGGTCAAGCACCCACGGCAAGCCTAGCGACTCGCGTGGGGCTCCGGCATCTCTCAGACCTGCTGCCCCCACGCCCTTCAGCTCAGATCTCTTCAGACCGACCCCCAGCGGCCCTTCAGCCTCTCCTCGAGCAGGAGAACCGACCCGCCCACCGACGCGCCCGCCGCCATCTGGTCCTGCAGCGCCTGCTGCGCCGCGGCGTTCGCCGCCAGCAGGCGCTTCGCCTACAGGACATGCCCAGGGAAGTGTCTGGGACATGTCCCGGAAGTGTCGCTCGCGGAAGGCGCCTCGCCTCTCCGAACGCCCACCGCAACCGCACCTCGTCCGCCTCCTCGCCCTCGCCCCAGCCTCCCTCCTGCACGTCGACGCCCGCCGACGCCTCGCGCCGCCGCGCAGCCTGAAGGAACTGGGCGGCGAGCGCCGGGCGCGAGATGGTCACATCGCCGTACGCCGCTACCTCCGCCGCCACGGGCGAGAGCAACCACACGAGCACCCTGTCGGCTAGCCGCGGCTGGCCGCCGCCCGCCTGAGGTGAGTGCAAAGGCGCGAGATGCGTGAGAGGACCCGTGCAAGGTGATTCGCCGCGCCGCGTGCGTACAGGCGTGACTGCTGCAGTGGCGGGGGCGTGAGTCCGAAGGGGCACAGCCGAGTCCGGGGCGCTCGTGGGAGGGAGGGAGAGTGCGCCCATCCAACGGCCGGTCGGAGGGGAGGGGTCTGCATTCCGCATCGAGGGGCTGCGGACCGCGCCGCCGAGCGCGTCCGAGGCGGCGGCGAGCAGCTCGACCGGCCGCACTGCGGTGGGCGTGAAGGCGCACGAGGGAAGGCCGAGCAGGTAGCC
>NW_005197576.1:531087-532034 GCF_000372725.1 Emiliania huxleyi CCMP1516 | reverse complement strand
CATGTTGCTCTGGACACGTACACGTACGACGTAGCTGCACACCGCATGCACACCGCACGCACAGGTGCCCACACAGCCCCCGGAATCGCATGTTCTTGCATATGCACCCAACCGTAACAAAAATACGGCTTTTCTAGTTCGACGTTGCGAGCGAAAATAAAAACAACATCGGATCGAACATGCGCTTCTTAGCCTAATAGCGGTAAGTTACTTAGCTCCCTAGTTCGCTACCCGGTACCCGCGGACCCGCCCCCCGTCCGCCGACCTCTCACATCGGAATTTGTGATTGCATTGTGAGTCGTCCTCTGGCCAGCCGAGGGGCACCAGAACGGCATGTGTACTGGTGCTGGCTGCGGGTGCGGAACGGGCTTTTTTTAACTCGCAACCAAGGATACTATACAAGGACACCCTCGGGGGGGACACTCGGCGCATGTGCGACGCGTCAGGGTGGAGTTGGCGGTGGCCGAGCGTCGTCTCCAGATTGACTCGCAGCGCGGAGAGTCGAGGGGTGAAGCGCGTCGCGCTGCGACACTCGAGAGCCGGCGGGATGGCCGTAGGGCGCAGCCGACTTTGATGTCCTCGAAGGTCCGGTGCGCATTCGTCCTCTAGAGACCCACGCGTACAGGAAAGGGGCGAGAACGAGGCCTTTTGAGGCGGACATTTGGAGGCGACATCCTGCTAGCGCGTTCCACACAGTGGCGGGAGGTGTGCACGATTGCGCGATGGGAGAGTCGAGAGAGAGCGCGCGAGAGAACGAGAGGCGAGTCTCGAGCGAGAGTGGTTCTGGGGAGGAGGGTGAGACCCCCCCCCCCCCCCCCCCGCCGTTGATGGGAAACGGCGAAAGGTGGATGCTGGACGTGCCGGCCAAGCTTGGTGTACGGGTTCGGACACCCCAAGGGTGGGGGGGGGAAACCCAAAAGGGGGCGATCTTCATCTTTGACATCGAA
>NW_005197576.1:529754-530987 GCF_000372725.1 Emiliania huxleyi CCMP1516 | reverse complement strand
GATCTAGGCGTGCCAGCCATCCTTACGAGCACGGATATGGCTGTGAAACAGGGAGCGCAGCCATCCAAGGTGCACATTTCGAGGTTAGCCCGCACACTCATCTCGTACAAAAAAGCCCGCCGAATAGATCGCATCGGCCGCCCCCGGCCACCCCGCCCCACCGTCGCGGGTCCCCGTCGCCCAACGCCCCCACCGCCCCGTCCGCGGTGCCGGCCGTGAGCGGTGTCGGTGTACAGAGTATTCAGAGTCAATATGAGTCTCATACGGGCTCGAACGGGGGGGAAGGGGGGGCAGCAGGTCTCTCACGCAAACGCGGGACCGCGCGGGCCTCGAGCCACAAGCCGGTCGGGCAACGCGCCCTCCGGCCGGAACTGGACGCCCCGAGGGGCGCCCTTCGTGCCGGCGCCCCGGCGGCCCGCAAAGTGACCCCCACGCCCCTCTTGCGCCTCGTAATCCGCCCGGACCTTTGAGAGCCATCGCTCTGCCGTCGGCGCAGCCGGCTCCTTGCGCACCCGCCCGCCGCCGCCTCCCCCGCCTCCGCCGCCTCCGCGGCTACTAGCGGCCCCCGGCGGTGGGGCACAGTGGAGCAGCTTCGCGTTGACGAGGTCCTTGAGCACGATCCGCGCGGCGCGCGACTCGTCGGGGCCACCCTTGGTCGCTGTCATGAAGCCGCGCGCGAGGGCGAGCGCGATCAGCAGCTCGCGCGCCTGCTCGGGCGCATCGGGGTCGTCCAGCCGCTGCTCCGGAGTGCGCAGCCTGACGCCGTACGTCTGGAAAAAGTCGTCGGGACCGAGCCGGCCACAGAGCAGGCGGAGCGGCGGCATGTAGTCCCGCATTTGGTCGATGGGCAGGATGCCGTCACAAATCATCTGCGCCTTGGAGCCCGCCACCGAGGGGAAGACGAGGCCGGGGCAGTCGCAGAGCACCTGAGGGGTGGGCGAGGTGTTGGAAGGGGTGGGCGGGGGGCGGGCGGGCGGCGAGGGGGCGGGGGTGGCAGGCGGGAGGTCCTGGGGGAGACGCTGGGTGCGGGGAAGGGGTGGGGCGGGGGCTGGTGCGTCGGTGGTGTCTTGAGGTGTGTCTGCTCAGGACCAAGCGGTGGCTCGGAATCCATGCCGACATTACAGAGTCGTCAACCGCACCAGAAGGCCAGTGTGGGGGGGGGGAAGGGGAAGGCCCCCCTTGCCGGCGGTTGCCGGTTGGTTGTTGGCCGGTTGGTTGGGGGGGGGTTGTGGG
>NW_005197576.1:506403-528767 GCF_000372725.1 Emiliania huxleyi CCMP1516 | reverse complement strand
AGTCGGCCCAGGCCGCGCGCTGCTCGGCCGACAGCAGGTCCGCCTGGAGACGGGGGCGCGACCATCACGGGCGCGGGGCGCCACGAGGGAGAGGGCTAGGGGGCCTCAGCGGGCTGCTGCCGACGCCTTGTTGACGAGGAGCACGCATGGCCGCGGGGGCGAAGCCTCACCCGCCGACCGCTCGAGGTCGACCGAGCGGAAGAGGAGCGGGTTGCGAGCGTCGACGATCTGTACCACCTGCAGTCGCGACGCGCCTCGGTCGGTCCGGGAGACCGCCGCGAAAGTGCAAATGGCTTTCGGGACGCGTGCCAGCTGCGACCGCTCCAAGACGCGCCACAGCTGCCGCCAGACCTCCAGGTTCTTTTCGTATGGGGTGAGGCACTCGCCGCCCTCCTCCTCGAGCGTAGCCAGCCCGCGGCGCCAGGCGAGGAAGGCTGACCGCTCCGCCTCGTCCAGTTCGGCCGGATCCATGCCCACCGCGCCGGCTGGCCGCCGCGGGACTGGCAGGTCAGTCGCGACAGACGCATCGCGCGGCGCCTCCGCTGCCATCACAGCGCGAGCCTCGGAGGCGAGGACGACCACCTCGCCACGCCGCGCCGCGAAGTCCTTGCCCTCGAGCGTCGCGTTGGACATGAACTCCTCGAGGTCGTCGCACTGGGTCACAGAGCGCAGCCGGCCCTTGCCGCGCTCGGTCTCGAGCTCCGCAGCCGCCGGCTGTTCGCGGAACTGCTGCCGCATGATCGAGCGGCCCAGGTTGGCTCCCTTCTTGGCCTTGCCGCCAGATTTATCAGGCATCGTCACTGGGTGCAGACAGACTGGGGGCAGCTGGGAGTGGAGGAGCGAATGGAGTGGGGTGTGGAGTGGAGTGGGCCTCGTGCGCGGGGCTTCTTTTTCTTTTTCTATGAGCCTATGTGCGTGCCAGTCCGCGCCAGTCTGCGCCCTTGTCGTGCCAGTGTGCTGTGAGAGAGGCTTGTATCTTAAGAATTCTTTTTCTTCTCGCTACGGAACGCGTTGGTGGCCCATTTCGCCTTCCTATCTATCTATCTATAGCAAGCAGCCCCTGGCTCGCGAGTTACCCTGACAACCGCCAATATGGGTAGGTGCCGTGTATATAGGTAGGTAGGTGTATTGATTGTTGGCATAGGTAGGGGGCGAAGGGGAAGGCTGCTGCTACCGGGCGTGCAAACAAACAAAAGACAACAACAGACAGAGAGAGATCTCTGCTTGCTGTGGGCCTCGCGTGGTCGGCGCCGTGGTTCGAGAGAGATTTTTATTAACCAACAAGAAATCACGACTCTCACAGTGATTTGGGCTCGGCAGCTTGTTAGCCCTCAGCCGAAGCTGGGGCCGGTCCCGTAGCCGAGAGAGCCCGCGCCGATGAGTTCGACGCGGTCGGGGGGGCCTGCGGAGAGGCCAGCGAGATGGCGATCGCCATACTTCATGGTGCCCTCGGTGGGGCGGCTGACAAGCCAGAGCCCAGAGGTCGATACTCTGGACGACCCATAGGATGCCACGAATGCCTGAAGGAGAGGGAGGCGAGGCCAGAGGCAGGCTCAGCTGCTCTCGGGTGATCCCGTGAAGGACCCGATGGTCCTGTCACATTCGTGTTCCGAGTCGTGGGGGTAGAAGAATTCGAGGTAGAATCGAGTCAGCACATCCTTGTAGTACAGCGGACCGCCAGGCTCGCCGGCAGCATCCGCAGGGAGGCAGCATATGAGGCACCAGTTTTCTGGAGTGCTCAGCAGCTGCGGCCGCGGTGGCAGAGTCGGCCGCGGTTCGAGCGAGCAGCTTTTGGCTGCGGGTTCGAATCGCGGAAGGATCATGCCCTCGCGGAGCGACGCGGGTCGCGCGGCGCGCGCGTGTGCGAAATGCGACAAAAGACGAAAGACGACAGGCGCCTGAGCGCTGTACGCCTGAACTTTTGTCGCCGCAATCGCCACCGCCGCCATCTTGACGAGCAGCGCGAGCGCGCTCGTCGGCGGCCAGCCGTCGCGGGCCGGGCCGAGCCCGGCCTCAACCGGCCGCGCCGCCGCAGCAGGCCCGGAGGCCCACGGCGGCCGACCAGCTGATAAGGAGCTTATACTTCTTTTTTCTTGTGGTTCGTGCCGCGGCTTTTTTGGCCGCCAGAAACCACGCCTGCGTGTGGATCGCGTCACACCAATCCTCGCTACCCAACGCGGCCAAAGGATATCCACCTCGAGAACCTCGAGAGAGAGATTGCGTTTTCAGCCCTCCGAACCCGTGGTTTCAGCGCGACTCGGCAAAGGGATGAGCTCCTCTCGTTATTATGTGCGTGGGCAAGTACGCGGGCGAGCATACAAACCAGTGACAACCTTTGAACGCCAACAACACGGCGTGTAAGAGCCGGCCGTACACCGACAGGCAGCACACAACACACCAGACACACACACACACACTCCACACACACACACACACACACACACACACACACACACACACACACACACACACACACACACAACACACACACACAACACACACATTCACACACCCTAGACACACACATGCCCTCTGTCTCTCTTCAACGGAAACACGACACTTTGTAGCGTCTCGCTTGCTCACCTCAGCGGTTGTCGCGGTGTCGTATTCTAACAAATTAAAACGGCAACTTACTCACCGCGGAGCTAATAAAAGACAAGTTACGAGACAGGACGCCCTGCGGTGTAGAGAATGGAAGGAAGGAAGAAGGTTGTTCGGAAGGAAGGTGAGTGGTAGAGAGGTCACACACGGAAAAAAACGTTCTCTACAAAGTGTACTACACACGAGCCTCCTGGGCCCCTGGCCATAGCGACTGGACACCAGAAGCCTGTATATGGGTGGGACTCAAACTCTCAAGCGAGACGGAGAGATGGTCACACATGTCCCCCCGGGTTTCTTCCATCGCGCGCGAGGCGACGAGCCCTGCGTGTGTGGAGTGTGTGTGTGCCCTGCTTCCTCCACGCGACACTCGTCTCTCGTGTCCACGGCCGGCAAGCTGCGCGTCAAGCGGCTGTAGACGGCGCCTCCGCACGCGTCACCGGGCTGTAGTTGGCAGCGCTGGCCCAAGGCGACGGCTTATTCCTGTTTGGCCTCCACATCGGGGCCACTGCGGTCGGTGACGAGAATGAGATGCCAGCCAAACTGCGTCTTGATCGGCCCCTGCACCTGTGCATGGGCGGAACCCGCGCAGGTGGGAGCGACCCAGAGTGGAGGAGCCCGAGCGGGGCCGACGGTGGGAGCAGTGCGTCCTCTCTGCCCTTGCACCTCCCCGAGCGGTGCCGTCCAGACAATCTCGTCAAAGGCGGGCACCATCTGGCCGGGGGGGAAGCTGCCGAGCGAGCCGTCACGCTTCTGGCCGGAGGGGCACTGTGAGTGTTCGCGGGCGAGCGAGGCGAAGTCTGCGCCACCGGCCAGCCGCTCCTTGAGCTCGTTGGCGAGGGCCTGCTGCTCGACGAGGATGTGGCTGGCGGTCGCGAGCTTGCGCTGCTTGGTGGTGACCACCGCCTTCACTGCCTCGTCGCCCCGCTTGCTGCGCACGTACATGTACAGGCCAAAGGCGCACAGCAACGCGTGCCACACCTACGACAGGCCAGAGCTGGTGCGCAGGGCACGCGTGGGGCGCTTGGCGGCACGGCGATGCGCGGTCCTTGAGCGGGGCCAGCGGCCAAATCT
This sequence comes from Emiliania huxleyi CCMP1516, assembly GCF_000372725.1. Classification (NCBI taxonomy): domain Eukaryota; phylum Haptophyta; order Isochrysidales; family Noelaerhabdaceae; genus Emiliania; species Emiliania huxleyi. The sequence goes on along the minus strand of NW_005197576.1, from coordinate 525,095 downwards.
CGTAGTCCAAAAACGTGCCCTCAAAGTAGTGCTCCGCCTCGCGCACCTGGATCGGAGGCAGTGGAGGCGGTGGCCAGAGACAGCGGAGGCGGAGGAGGCGGAGGTAGCGGAGACAGGGGCGCGGGAAGCTCTGCGGCCGCCGTGTGAGTGCGGTGCCTCGAGCAGCTCGATGTCAAAGATGAGCGTCGCACCGCCGGGGATGCGACCGCCGGCCTTCATATCTCCGAAACCGTACCCCAGCTTGGCCGGCACGTAGAGCATCCAGCGGTCGCCGGGTCTCATCAGCTGCAAGCCCTCCTTCCACCCGCGAATCACGCCCGACGGGCGGAAGCGGCTTGGCTGCTTGCGCCGGCGGCTCGAGTCGAAGGTCCAGCCGTCGATGAGCTCACCGTCGTAATGCACGGTGCACATCTCGTTGAGCCGCGGCGTCGGCCCATCTGGTGGCCCGGACTTGAGGATCTTGTACTGCAGGCCTGATGGGAGGACGACGACGCCAGGCTTCTCCGCGTTGTGGCGGAAGTCCTCGGCGGCGGCATCGGGCCGGTCCCGTTCTTCACCCTCTTTGCGCCGACGGATGCTGCCTTCGAGGCCCTCGACCAAGGCGGCGCCCGCCCCGCGCCCCGACACATGCCCGGCCTCTCCCTCCCTCGGCTCTCCCGGCCTGGCTGAGCCGGCCTCGCTGCGCGCGGCCGGCAGGTGTGCTGAGCCTTCCCCTCGTACCCGATGGCGAGCTGTCCCACATCGTCAGCAACCACATCGTCGAGGGGGCATACGGCCTGGACGATCTGAGACGCTACGCTGGGTGGAGCTTCCCGACGCGCGACAGCGTGCCGATCCAGCAGTCCGTCACGGTGACTGTCCCGAGAGACCCGTAGCGCGGTAGCCATCGACTCGGGCAGGGGTCGCGAGAGGGGAGCACGGACGGCGAGCGGCGACGCGGGTTGCGCACTCTCACGCGCGCGGCGTGCGGGCGCAGGTGACCAAGGGCGATGGGGACGAGCTGAAGGTGGGCAAAGCAAGAATGGTAGAAGAGATTGCCGCAACCAACGGATACATCATCGTCGTCGACGCGGTGCTTCTTCCCGATGGTTGATCGCCCTCCAGCTGCTCAGAGCTCGAGCTCGCAGCACGGTGTGGCCCGGGGCTGTGACTAGAGATAGATTGGAGGCTTATCAGAGCCCGTGGACGTGAACATGACGCCCGTTCTGTGCTATCACCCGCTGTGCCCAGCCCCCCCCCCCCCCCCCACCCTCCCACTAGCCGTCTGCACGTGGAACGGAATGATGCATGTATGATCCCCATCTCCCCCGTGCCTGAGTTTATACCCACACGTCGTTGGGCTTCGAACCCCCCCGGCGGTGCTTCACTTGCTTGTTTATGCACGATTTGAACACCCCCTTTCTCTGCCCTCTCTTTTTTGCCCTCACTTCTCGAGTGTGCTCGCTCTCACACAGCGGCGGGGGCTAGAGCTGTTTAACGTTGGGGAGCTGAACAGTGTTGCTAGTGTTAACAGTAACAGCAGAACAACAGTGGGGCTCCCCAACAACAGTAGCTAACGTTAGGCCGGCTGAACAACAATAAGGAAGGCCTGGCAGTGACCCACGACGATCTCTCCAGCGTCTAGATCGTTTTTTAGAGTTTTAGGCGTGATTCACAGCCGCGCGGCGGATGCACGTGTCGTTGGCGGATCTCTAGATCTCAGGTGCGCAGCGACCGGGGGTTTGCTCGTCTCCCGGCTCTGGCCTCGTCTCACCTCTCTGTTTAGCTTTAGGCACAGAAAACTGCGGCCGCCAGCGACAGAGCGTCTCGCTGGCGGACGGCGAGAGGAACACAAAGGGACGTCCGGACGTCCATCCACTGGGATGAGAATACTGGAGATCTGAGGTCGAATCTACCGATTCCGCAGCCGCCCACAGGAGCGCCGCCTCAACACGGGGTCTCGGCTCTACCGAGCCATGCTAGCTCCAGCCGCAGCCCCACCCGGCCGCCCGAGGGTGTTCCCGCAGGCAGAGAAGACCAATCCTGGGGGAAGTAACCGTACTCTCGGGTGATTTGTTGTCTTTCTCGCCATGTTTCTCGCGCTGCTGAGCGCTGAGCAAAATCCAGAAAACGAAAGAACATATGTTGCGCTTATGTCTTTCTTTTATATGCTCCACGTCTGACTGCAAATATTATGATACCTCACACCCCAGCACACCGGCATAAATCCATGTCTCATTCATTTTAGAGCCTAGAGCCGTTGCCACTTCCCCTCCAGAGCGCCTCATTGTGTCGAAGCTCCAGGTGCTGTCCTACTCCGGGAATGGCGAGCGGCCTGTATCAGAATAGACAGAAGGATGGAGTAGCAGAGAGAGAGAGAGAGAGAGAGAGAGAGAGAGAGAGAGAGAGAGAGAGAGAGAGAGAGAGAGAGAGAGAGAGAGAGAGAGAGAGAGAGAGAGAGAGAGAGAGAGAGAGAGAGAGAGAGAGAGCATCCGAGCTCATAGAGCCGTGGCGCTGCTCGTGCCGCTAGCCAGCCGCTGCGGGTACGGCTCCCCGCCCTCGAAACGCGAGTAGGCGAACTGTGTTGCGTGCGCCGACGCAACCTGGTACTGCTCGGCGGTGCCCTACACCCAGCGACGCAATGGCAAAGTCTCGGGCTGCGCGACGATTGCGTGCGCCGATGTGTGTGTGTGTGTGTGTGTGTGTGTGTGTGTGTGTGTGTGTGTGTGTGTGTGTGTGTGTGTGTGTGTGTGTGTGTGTGCGTGTGTGCGTGCGTGCATGGCATGTGCTGTTGTTGTGCTGTGTTAGCGCAGCGCATGGGTGAGGAGCGCTGGCCCAAAGCTGTCAAACCTCGATGGCGCCTTCCGCTTGGGCGCTCGTCGTGAAGAAGCCCTACCACAGAGCGAGGCCATATTGGCGACGGCAGCGGCAGGGGGGCGCGTTGGCTGGAGGGGAGCGGCGGAGCACCTCGCTTGGGTAGACATCGACCATGCCGTCGCGAGCGCCCGGCCAGGAGAAGGACTGTCCTACCAGTCCGTGAGGTTGGGCACGCACGCCGTCGGCGTCAGAGCTGAAGGAGAGGTCGAGCCTACGTCAGCCAAGATGCAGCCGAGATGCAGCCGAGATGTGGCCGAGAGTTTGTGCTAAAGTGTAGGCGCCGGTGCTGCGTCCCCGCGACACGATCGTAAACATGATTTCCGGCAACCTGCATCCAGAGAGAGACAGTTGTCAGTTCGTAGGGAGGTACATCTGCAACATGTCCGGGCGCCGCACCGTCACGGTCCCGACCAGCAGTACGAAGCTCTCTTCAGCGGGCCACAGTGCGCCGGGATGCGCGCAAGGCTCCAGTCAGCAGAGCTGGTCATCGCACTGGTCAATGACAACGACGATGCGGAGGTGGCTCTCGGGGGTGGCCACTGGTCGGCGGTGGCATGGCGCCGCTCGTCGTGGCGAGACGGCATGTTTTTGGTCGAGCACTATGACCCGTCCGGCGACGTCGAGATCAATGCAGATGCCGCTGGCCTTTTCGGTGCCGCGCTTGCGGAGCGCCTTACCGAGCTCTGCGAGCTCGAGCTCGAGCGCACCGAGATATGGCGCATGCCAGCACCTATGCAGCACGACCCCTGCGTATGTGGCCTGACAGCAGTGGCCTATCTGCAAGCCTTGGTTGCCGACCACACTGCGGCACGCGGCGCAGGCTTGGTGGCGGCCGCGCTCTCGGGCCCACCCGCCTCTCCACCTGGGGTGCAGGGGCTCAGCTGGGAGGACACCGAGGCAACACGGCGCGCGGCAGCCGAGGCGCACGCGCCGCTCCTCCTCGACGAGATCGACGCGTACACAGAGCGGCTGCGTGAGTCGTGCAAGCCGGTGGTGGGCCGGCTGTGCTCGCAGCGCTGTGAGGTCGTCTTTGACGTGTTCGAGGATGGCGACGAGGTCTTTGACGATGGGAGTGGCCTCGGCCCTCGCGACCCCGAGCTCGAGGCGCTCCTCGACGCGTGCGAAGTGGCAGCGACCACGAGCCGATTGCTTTGTCGGAAGACCACGCTTGCAGTGGCGATCGCGCTCTGTCTCCACGACCGGCCGGCGTTCCTCTCGAAGCTTCGCGAGCTTGGCGTGTCGCATTTACGCGAGCGGCAGGCCATTGCCAACGCTATCGGGCGCGGCGTGCGCAAGGGGTTGCTCGCATCTGAACAAGGTTGAGGCCCATTGAGCGGCCCCGGATGGAATTCAGCGGCTGCAGTCTGCTACACACAACGGTTTCGCGCGCGGCCGGCGGCGCAAGGATTCCCGGTCGCGTTGTGTACCGGCTATCGCCTGTGTGTCAACATCCTTGTCAGTTCGCGGGGACCGGCGGGGGTCACAGTTGTCTCTCTTCCTATGTCTCTTCACATCTCTCTACAGAGACTCCCTCGTTTGCCAGTGGTGTTAATTATATTACATTGCTGTTTTGCATTAAACAATATTTCCTGAAAGAAACGCGCGCGGACGGCCGGACGGGAGCTCAACCTGTATCGTGCCTACTCTCGACGTCGGCTTGAGTTGCGGCTTGGCTCGGCGGACACAAGCGTTTGTCGCAACCGCAACTGGACCCCGAGGGAACGACACTCGCACGGGCCGCGCGGGCAGCGGTTCGAGCGGCGGCGAGCAGTGGTGGCGGCGCACCCTTCGAGCTCCTCGAGGGTTAGCTTGTGCAGGAGCACGAACTCGGTGTCTCGCTCACAGACCGCACTCGCGCGGTTGGCCGGCGTGCGATACCGGATCTGCTTCGGCGCGTTCCTCCGTGTCCTCACGCCGGTCGCGACGAGTCTCCCGACGAGCGCGTCTTCAATCGGCGGCAGCTCGGGCAAGACGGCCGCGTGGTGCACCTAGGGCGCGACGGCCACCGCTGAGCCACCGAGCGGTCCAGAGGCTGCGGGCTGGGGGGATGGCGCGCCGCCAGGGAGACTAGGTCGGCAGAGAGGACGTAGCCCGCGCCCTGCATGTAGGGCGCATACACCGCCGAGCCGAAGATACGCACGTACTCCGGGTCAGACCAGCGCTCGTACGATGGCGACGCGCGAGAGGTGACCACGGTCTTGTTCGCCGTGAGCGCGCCCAGGTAGAGGCCGAGACGCGGCAGCGGCGCGAGCAGCGAGATGAGCCGCGCGCCGCAGACGAACGCGTCGTCGTCCGTCTTGAGGAGGTACTTGAAGGCCACGGAGCGCGCCGTCCACTCGAACGCGGCCAGCACCTTGCGCGAAAGGCTGCGGTAGTCGTCCGCCACCGGAAGAAACAGCAGGTCGCCGCCGCCGCCCAGCCTCTCGCGCCTGGCGCCCCCGAGGACAAAGAAGTGGCGCACCGAGCAGCGGCCGTCGCGCGCCTCGCCCGCCGGTCGGCCGAGGCTGCCGGCAGCCCGAGCCCACGCCCGGCGCACCGCGACTCGGCGCTGCTCAGGCGCAAGGCCCGACTGCTGCGATGAGAGAATGAGCGTGATGAGGTCGTATGAGCGAGCCTGCGTTGCGAGAGGCGCAGCCTCGCCATCTGACCCCATGCATTCCATCTCGGGCCGCCGCGGCACCGCCCCAGCGTCCGGCAGCGACTGCTGTGGCGCCGGCGGCGACGGCGGCGACGACAGCGCTGAGGGGCGTGGCGTGCGAGCTGCTGGCGCGGTGGACGCTGGTGAAGACTGCCGTGGCAAAAGCGGCGTGGTAGCCGCCGCGGCGGGCAGTTGGTGATGTGGGGGCGAGTTGGCGATGATCAGAGAGCGGCCTGCGAGCCAGCCAGCAGTAACGAGCAAGAGGGCAACGCAGCGGGAGGATGGATGTGTCCTCCGCCACATCAAAGTGGAGAATTCGAGTCTGTAGATGTGGCGGGCTCGTGGGAAGGCGAAAGAAGCCGCGAGAACAAGGGACCGGCAGGCGGCGGCGTCGCAGGACGAGGCAGAAGGGAACGACGCGACAGAGGAGGAAATGACAAGGGAGAGAACGACGAGAGTGGGACGACCGCGAGGTGGCATGCTGGCATGAAGGTTGCAGCGAGAATCGGAGAGAGACTGCGAAGAGAGATAGGAAGAGGCAGACTCCCTAGGGTGGGCGACGGCTAGCGCACCACACACCTCTCCTTAAAATCCCTGTGTGGTGGCGGCGTGCCGTCCTCCCATCCCTCCCTTGGGTTGTCTGTTTTCTTTCTTTCTTTTTCTCGTGGGAAGGCAGCACCAGGGAAAGCGCCCCCGGCCCCCTCCCGACACCGGGGCGGTGCTCCGGGGGCACGCCCCCGTGCACCACCCCCGCCTATGAACTGCACCACTCCCGATCGGGGGCGGTGCTCCGGGGGCACGCCCCCGTGCACGCCCCCTCATATGAACTGCACCACTCCCGATCGGGGGCGGTGCTCCGGGGGCACGCCCCCGTGCACGCCCCCTCATATCGTGCAAGCCCCACCCGGGCGGCGGGTGGACCAAGGGGCGTTCCGCCCTGCTTGCTCTAGGTGAAACGTCTGAAGGACGAAGAAAGCCCAACTCAGCACGACGGGCGGAGAAGACGGGCACTAGACCAGGAAGGACTGGGAGAGTGTGAATGGAGGGACACGTGTGGTTCAGACGTCCCCCCCCCTCGACGTAGTCGAGTCACTCACATGGATAGAGAGGAGAGTGTCCCTCTCGACGGGGCATGGACTGGATGACATGCACTGGAGAGTCTATGGCTCTCGCGGGTGGGGGCGGGGCGGCACTGTTCGCGCTCGCGGCCGGCGCCCGCGCTCCGTCTCGGTGACGGATCGGTGACGGAGATTCACTTCCCATCCGACTGGGAGGAAGGCTCCTTGACATTCATGATCTTGTCCCGCAGCTCGAAGAAGCGTTGAGGTTTGAGCGGCTTCGTGAAGAAGTCGGCAAGGTTCTCGTCGCTGCGGACGAAGGGAACACAGATCTTGGCTTCCTCGATGGCCTCGCGGATGAAGAAGTGGCGCCGCTCGACGTGCTTGAGCCTGCCGTGGTTCTCGGGGTTGTAGGCTGAGGCAATGGCGGCCTGGTTGTCACAGTACTGCTTGGTGGGCGGGGCCTCGGGAGGGGTGACGATCTCGCCGTCCTTGACGTACGACTCGAGCTCGGCCTTAAGGCGACGGTAGCTCAGGACGTCCTTGGTAGCCTCAGAAGCAGCCATGATCTCGGACTGGCAAGAGGAGAGCGCAATGGAGGGCTGTTGGACGCTGCGCCAGTGTACGGTGGCCTGCCACATGAGGACGATCCACCCGGATGTGGACCGGCGCGTCTCCCAACTGGCGTCGCTCATGGCGACAAGGTCGTCGCCCTCCCGCTCGCCACGGAAGTACTCGAGGAAGCAGAACATCTCCTCAAAAACATCGTCGGTGGGCTTGGCCATGCACCGGCAGAGGAGGCCGAAAGCAAGCGCTCCGTCGCAGCGCGTGTTGGTGACGAGGTAGCTGGCGACGCCGCAGAAGCACTGGCTGAGGTGGACGTCGGCGGGGTCGCGTTCGGAAGCATCGTCGCAAGCGGCAAGGACCCTTTCGGCAAGCTGGGGCGTGTACGGCGTCATGTTGGCGTGTCGGACAGGTTGTGGTCCGCGTAGGCGATTGATGAGCTTCTCGCGGAACTGCTCCACGAACCGGCGGGCATACTGCTCCTGCGACACGTTGACGGAGCCGTCGTGGCGCCTGGTGACCTGGATGTTGAGGATGTCGGAGAGCTCGCCCTCGTCCTCGGATTTCCAGTTCTTGTCCATGTCGGCGATGAAGCGCCCGTAGATGCTATCGGCAACGGGCACGCCGTCGTCGTCGGCGGCGTCGGGTGGATAAAACATGATCAGGTCATCGACGTAGACCCCGAGCAGGAACTCGTCATGCTCTGTGCGGTAGTAGAAAACGCTCAGGTCAGCCGTGGACTGGATGAGGCCGGCGCCGCCCTCGGCGCGGGGAAGCGTGAGCCAGTAGTAGAAGTCGCGCTGGAAGCGCCGGCCAGCCTGCTTCATGCCGTACAGTGGCTTGAGGAGGACGCAGATCTTGGGCTTGCCGTGCTCATCGAAGGCATGGACATGTCCGGCTGGTTGGTACATGAAGGCGATCTCGCCGCACTCGAGGGAGCCCTGTAGGAAGGCGGCGACGAGGTCGCGGCGCCGCATGCGTAGTCCGCGACGGGCGGCGAGGTTGAGGAGGACGCGCAGGGTGTCCATGCGTAGGACCGACTGGAAGGTCTGGTTGTAGTCGGTGCCAAAAACTTGTCCAGAGCCATCCATGCAGATGCGGGCCTTTCGTTTGCCGGTGCGCTTGGTCGTGTAGACCTCTTGGGCTCGGTTGATGTGCAGAAAAGGCTTGACGCCGACAGTCTCGAGGATGATCCTCTGGAGCTTCGGCCGAACTCCAGCAATGTCGGAGCGGATTGCAGCCAAAAGGGCAACGGAAGTGCCACCAGCGCCACTGACCTTGTCGGCCTTCTCGCGGTAGATGGCCCGCAGCGCGTCGTCGGAAAAGAAGGCCTTGAGAAGCGCCTCGGTGACAAGGTTGTCGATCCGCTTGATGACGCGTTGGGAGACGACGATCTCGGCCACAACCGCAGCCTGTCTCTCAGAGACCGTCTTGTGGACAGTTCCGACCTGCGCAAAATCATCGGCGGTGGGTGACTGACCGTCATCGGCGACGAACTCGAGCAAGTCGGCAAAGGCACGCGTCTTGAGCAGCTTCAGCTCGTAGCGCGCGCAGCGCACCGCATCGTGTTGGGTGCAGCAAACAGTGGGCGCAATGTTATCTATGTAGACAGCGCAATTCGTAGTGAGGAAGAAACCGATGCCGTCGCTGTGATGCAGTCGGCTCCACTCGAGAAGAGTGGCCAGGTTCGCCGCAAGCCCGTCGAGGGCGGCGGCACGGTCGAAACTGCATTCCGTCACCATCGCATCAGTTTCTTGTTTAGCGCCATGTAGGAGATCCCGAATTTCGGAATACTCCAAGGCTTTGGTGGGCGTGTCAGGCATGGCCTGAGCAGTGGATAGCGTGTCAGGCTTCACAAAGGGGCTGACGCGACCAGTCGAGTCGCTGCCACGTGCAAGCCCCACCCGGGCGGCGGGTGGACCAAGGGGCGTTCCGCCCTGCTTGCTCTAGGTGAAACGTCTGAAGGACGAAGAAAGCCCAACTCAGCACGACGGGCGGAGAAGACGGGCACTAGACCAGGAAGGACTGGGAGAGTGTGAATGGAGGGACACGTGTGGTTCAGACGCATATGACAGCGCACGCCTCCTCATATGAAATGCACACCCCCGCCCGGTTTTCATATGAACTGCACCGCTCCGAGTCGGGGGTGGTGCGGGCGGGAGTAGTGCAGTCCGGCGCACCTCCGCCGCGCCGAGCGTGGAGCCCTCCACCGAGCCGCAGGCTCGCGCCGACGCGCCAGCGGCATCGTACAGGATGACGGTCGCCTCGCCATGTCGATCTCCGCGCACGCGGCGCGCTCGATCTCCGCGGTCGGCTGCCGCAAAAGCGGCTGGCTTACGACAGCGTTTTGCCGGTTGTCGGGTGGGAGAGTACTTGTCGTCTGGTGTGTGGCGTGTACCTAGTTTTGATCGCGGCAATAAAAGCGGTCGAACGAATAAGCGACCCACTCTTCCCGTGGACTCGTGCTTGACACAGAGTCAGACTGCGGCGGCACAGCAAACCGCACAGGAAGAGACGTGCAGGGCAAGAAGAGCTCGATAGGGAGCGAGAACCGTCACAGGTGCTCACGCAGGTTTCGAACGTCCGTCATGGTGCGGTCAGTTCCCCCCAGGTTTGACCGCGTAGCTCTCAAAGCCAGGCGAAAAAATCTTGCCGTCTGCGCCACTCTGCTGCGTGTCGTGCTGTGTGCGAGAAGAGCCGTCGCTGCGCGGAGGTCACGGGAAGAGTGGGTCGCTTTATTGCCGCGATCAAAACTAGGTACACGCCACACTCCAGACGACATGTACTCTCCCACCCGACAACCGGCAAAACGCTGTCGTGAGCCAGCCGCTTTTGCGGCAGCCGACCGCGGAGATCGAGCGCGCCGCGTGCGCGGAGATCGACATGGCGAGGCGACCGTCATCCCGTACGATGCCGCTGGCGCGTCGGCGCGAGCCTGCGGCTCGGCGGAGGGCTCCACGCTCGGCGCGGCGGAGGTGCGCCGGACTGCACTACTCCCGCCCGCACCACCCCCGACTCGGAGCGGTGCAGTTCATATGAAACTGCGCACCGCTCCGGTGCACCGCTCCCGTGCGCAATTAGGAGCGGGGGTGGGCCAGGTGGCGTGCCCCTCTAATGGGGGGTGGCGTTCCCACGGGGGCTGCCTTCCCACGAGCTGGCCACATCTTTCTTCCTATCCGGTGTCCATTATTAGCTCCGAGTAGAGGGGGCGCTCCGCAGCTAGGGGAAACCCAAAGCGCAGACCAACCCTCGGAGAACCGTGTTTACTTTACGGCCCTTTCCCTGCGAACGCGCACCCCCCCTAGCTAGGGGTCAGGGCTCTCTAGCCCGTAGCTCGATCCCGATCATCCGGCCCGCTGGGTGCGCTTCTCAGCTCCCCGGCCCTGGATGTGAGGTTACTGACTGCACTCCAAGTGCTCCAAGAGCCGCCGCAAGCGCGGCGTGGGGTGAGCGGTTGAGCATCCTCCGGTGGCCCCTCTGCGCCGGGGAGGCGTTGTTGGAGGCTAGGACGCAAGCGTCCGTCGCCCTTTTCAAACTCGGGTCCCACTCCGCTACGTACGCTCCGACCCGACATGGCACAAACAACATGGACAGACAGCGTTGCCGGCCCGTGATTCACTGTCATGTTTCTCCTATTGCAATAGGCACTCGAGTACACTGGGGTGCGAGTTAATGCGCGGTTGGGGGGGGCTGAAAAGGGGAGCTCCCTCTCTCCTCACCCCGAGGACCTCTGTGCCCAAGCTGATGGTGCCCAGCCTAGAGGGCCTCAGGGGCTGTAGAGCCACACCTACCTAGGAGAGGGGGTAGCTCACACCGTGTGGGCCGCACTGACCCTTCTCCCACGTGCCCTTGCCCGCCCCTCTGACCGCCGCCCGAGAGGCCCGACTTTGAGGGGCTGGTGAGAGCCCCCACCGTTGCGCCCTCAGCTCACCTCACGCTGACATATCCTTTGGGAATGCCCATGGGCTCTAGGGACATGGGGGCAGCTTTGCCCGCGGGTGCCATGCTGGGCTTTGGTAGCCATTCTCTCAGATTCTCCGACGACGAGGTCGGAAAGGGGGCCAAGGCGGCCTCCGCTCAAGGATCGTTGGGATTTTCTGGTAACTCAGGAAGGAGAGGTCACAATTTATTAGAAGTCGGGGCTTCCACTTCCGCCCGAGAGAAAAATCCCTCTTGTCTCTCAGCCCACTGTGCCATAGCCGCCGAGACGGCGCGCTGTTAGGGTGCCCACAGGACCCAAAAGAAAATAGCTTTCCGGCTCAAAAAGGGACGCACGAGGCAAATCTGATGTTGGATTGTTCCAATAGGAGAGAGGCCTCTTCCGTTGGGGGACCGAGTTCATAGGAAACGAGGGTTTCCCATTGTGACCCGCTCCAGCGCGAGCGTGACACTGCACTTGGCGCCGAGCACCCGCGGCTCAGACCTTGTGCAGGCCTACCCTCGGTGGGAGCACCGGTCCGGACCGATGGCGCTCGGTGTGGAGCAAGCAAGACCCCCCCCCCCCCCTCGGCGCGCGCTCGCCATTCCAACGGCCGCCAGGAGCACCAAGAGGACTCCTCATGGCTGCTCCCAAGTGGGCTTCGACCGGCCTCGGCTGGGGGGGCGGGTTGTCCCGGCTGCGGACGCGTTCTGCAGCCCCCTGGGCGTGGGTCAGCACCCCAAAACTGCCCCTCGGCGGCATACAGCACTGCCAGCCAGCCTCTTCCTCCTCCTCAAGGGCTGTACTATAGGCCATATTGCGCCGCCTCCTACTGGCAGCCGGGCGGGCGCGCGCCGCGGGCGCCTCGGCGCGCGCACGGCTCGCAAAGTTCGAACGAGTACTGCCGCCCGGCCGCCTCAAGGCTGCCGGGCGGCAGTACTCGCCTCGCAAGGCGCGCACCGGCTGCTCTGGCTGCTGCGCCGGCGGCCGCTGCGCTGGCCGCTGCTGCGCTGGCTGGCGGGCGGCACGGCCGCCGGCGGCCGCTGCACCCGCGCCTTCCCTCGCGGGCGCCGTCGCGCCGCGCGCGCCCAATTCTGCTGGCACACGGCACGCGTCGTCACACAGCCGCGGAGAACAGGCGGTGCTGTGCGCGAAGCGCGCGCGATCTCGTACTTTTAAGGCTGGATCCGGCCATTCCAAGGGTATACCTTTGAGAATCCCCAGCGTCCTACCCTCCTAGTCACACTCTCAATATCTCGACTCTCCAACACGAAGTGCTGCGATCGGGAGCGGCCCATTTCTTTTTTCTTTCTTTTTTTGGGTCCTGTGGGCACCCTAGCGCTGTGCTGACTCTCATCTACCACCCTCTTGGGGCCTCTCCTGATTTTTTGAGGTTGCCAACTGCACTCCAAGTGCTCCAAGTGCCGCAGGCGTACTGTCCGAGCCTAAAGTCTGTGCAGGTTGTGGAGCTCACGATCCCGGCGTGAACACGACTAACTGACCGTCCTGAAAGAAAGAAAGAATATACCCAACCCAAACGAGGGATGGGGGAGGAGGACAGGGAGGGAGGGTCCACACCTGCACGAGCAGGATTTTGGAAGGACCGTCCTCCTAAGGTAAAATTCTTTCTTTCCTAATAGAGTCATGTGCATGAGGGTGATCCTCGCGGCGTTCCTCGCCACCGCAGCTCCCGCTGCCTGCTTCTTCACGCCGACGCGCCCGGCTGCGCGTGGCGCCGCGCCGCGCCGCGCAGCCCGCGTAGTGTGCCAGCAGGACGACTTGGCTGTCTCGACAGCAGAGGAGGCGGCGGAGGCGCCACCAGGACCAGAGGGCCCGCCAAAGGGACGGTTCCTCGCGTACGTCAAGAACGAGAGGGACGTTCGAGAGTGGAAAAAGGCCAATCCGGTGGATCCGATCCAGACGCTCAAGGGACCTGCCACCTCGGTGGCCATACTAACCGCAGGCTTCTACACCATCGTGAGCCATCCCCTTTGAGTCCTCCTGCTTGGGTGTGCCTGCCCTCACCTCTCACCCCTGCCGCCGTGTTTTCGCAGCCGCTCGTCAAGGGCATCGCCGAGGGCGTCCGCGCGGGCGACGTGGCTGGCTCTGCATTCAAGTACCTCGGCGACCCAACCTCTGCACTGTGAGGTGATCACTCGCGGCCTGCCGCAGCGGCCGCTCGAGGCCGCGCAGGGGCCGCGGGGCGCGCGGCCCCCCTCCCCTTGTGTCGGGTACGTAAAAAAAACTCCGTGCCGCCCCACGCACGACAACACACCCAAAAAGCAAATCAATCTTCATTCAATATATATCAATCAATGCACATGTGCGGGTTTGGTATGAGGTATGTACAAAAGCGTTATTTTTTGTGAGCGAAAGACTGGGTGACTAGTTCTAGTAGTCTACGGCGTAGACTACTAGAACTAGTCACCCCGAGACGCGATCATATATTAATTAATCCATGCCAAGGGGTGAAATTCTGAAAAAGGTGCAGCACTTCTAGCCGACATCGACAAAAGTCACTCTCTAGCCCCGCGGCGAGCGGCCCCGCCGGAGGCGAAGAAAATTTTGCCATATTAACGCTCTCTAACACACATTTTTGCATATGAATCGACACCTCCAAAGAAATTCAATAAGACTGGTATCACTGCAGCACGCCTCGAGCGAGTAAATGCGTCTGTTGGCCAATATAATACTTAATCGAGCTTCTCGCGCGCTCCTCAGCTGGCGGTCCGCAGGGCCGCCCGGGCCGGGCGAGAAGCGCAGGCCCGCCAGCCGCACCATGTGGTTCACGATGATGAGCGTCTCGGCCGCGAGCAGCGTGTAGGAGCGAAGCACTTTTGCCCTCGCACTCGCGTTGCTCGAGCCTGAGCCACTGCGCCTTGACCACGAGATAGCCCCCACGCGGATGGTGTCGATGTTGACGACCGTGTCCTCGGCCAGCGTGTGCGCCTTCCCCTTGAGCACCGCCAGTCAGTAGAGCCCCTCGAGCGACTGTTCGCGCCGATCTGCGTGGCCAGCGGCGGCCAGCTGCTTCGCCTTGAGCGACGCGGCCCACACCTCCAGCGACTCCATCTGCCGCAGCTCGGCCGTCTCGCCTGCGGCACGCGGCGCCTTCTGCTTCTAGACCTTGCCAAAGACGGCGACCATCTCGCAGTCCCCCCACTGAAGAGCGATGCACGGCGGGCACGCGCATACCGCGCCGGTGACAGGGAGCCGGTGCGGGGAGGTGAGGAGGGGCGCATGACGTGTGGCAACGTGCGGCACACTACACGGCACGGCACGATAAGCACAGCACGGCTCAATACTAGCTTTACATGGTCAGGAGCCCATCTTCCGCGCGGCGGCCGCATCCTTGCAGTCCCCCGCGAACATGTGGACGTCGTGTGAGCCGTTGAAGCCATCAGCCTTGGGGACGGCGAGGGCGGTGGACTTGGAGTGCTGAAACAAAGAAGCCGTCAAAGATGCCTCGATCGCCCCCAGCTCTTCTTGAACGACCCTGCGACAGCCGGGGTCGCCCGCGCCTTTGCGAGATCGAGGACGAGGTTGCGAGAGCCGGAGAATATGAAATCGCCCCACCGGATCGCCTCAGTGATCGCGTTCGACGGCAGGTTGCTCAGAGCCACATCGCAGATGTTCTTGCCGTGCATTGACTAGACCATCGTACGCGCCTGCTTACTGTCCCAAGAGAGCAATACGGGTCCGTTGCCGTCGGTTGGCGGCACGGAGGGGTCGGCTTCATGGTGCCTCGACGACCAAGGCGCGTGGACACGTCCAAGTCGGTTTCGCGGAGGGATTACACCGAGGTCTCTGCGCGTGGGTGGTCGGGCGCCAGGCGCCCAGTCGATTGCCGCATAATTCGTCGATGTAACCCTATCATAAACCTCTTATTCACACCTTGCACTTTGAAAAAGAAATTTCCGACGTTTGTCGAAGATCCGGAGGGTTTATGTGTGTAAAAGAGGGAAGCAGTCGAGAGGTCAGGGGAGGGACGCGGCCAGAAAGAGGGCGGGCGCCGAGTTTCGAAAGCCGGCGCTTTCGCGCGTTCGAAGAGGCTTGCACGTCGGAATAACCATAAGAGAGGGGCACAACACGTCTCGGCAACCAAAGCCCAACGATGTCCGCCCGCCCCCACACGAGAGATGGGATGGCCGCAATGGATGGCCGTCGTTCAAGCCCGCCGGAGGAGCAATATCTCGATCGACCCCGCGTCCGCACACAGTCGCACTCGTCTCACATCTCGTCTCTCACAACAAAGAACCCTCCCTGCGGCACAAAGATCGCGCGGGTGGGGACCTATTCCTTTTTACCCATCTCCTAGTAGAGGTGTCAGCGTTCATAGAGCTTAGAGGGCCGTATTTATTTCGTCTACGGGGTGTGGACCGTGAGTTGAGGAAATCGGGGGGGACGCGACCCACCTCGCCACAGACGGTCCCGCGCCTCGCCACTATGACGGCGGCACGGCCGCAGCTCGTGTGCGTGCCGCCGTCTTTGTCCGGAGTGAAAAGTCCAACGCGCTCGTCGGTGACGGTGTCCCTCAACCTGCACCGCGCTCGGCGAACCTCGACAGCGCTTTCGGTGGCATGCAGCTCTTTGTGACAGAAGCCTGGAGAGCAGCTCCTCTGCTGCTCACACACTCTGCACAGTTGACACAGCCTACTGTGCGGCTGCCACAAAAAGTTCAGGTTTACCCGAAATACCTGGACGCGTCCCAACCAACGTATGCCGCGCGCACGACGCCATATCGCCTTCTCCCAGGGCCAGTGCGCTACTTGCGGCGCGCAATTCCTGCTCAAGTACGCGCACCGTACCATGTGCTGCCGCTATGCGTGCCGTAAGGCGGCTGCGGCGAAGCGGCGGGCGCGGCATGCCGATGGCAGTGCGGACGATGCGGTTGCGATGTGTTCTGCTTCAAGATCGTGGCTTGTGCTTGGCATGGATATGCACTTCTGCGATCCCAATCAGCTCATCGCAACGAAGCAGCGCAACAAGCTGGCTGCTGCCAACAAGGTCCTATGCTACCTCACGCGCGGATCGTTCAAAGAGGACCAGCATAGGCTTCTGTGACATGCGTTTGTTTGAGCTTGAGGCTATTTGTGAGAAATGTTTGGCTAGAGATTGCGCTCAAGAAATGTTTGGCTAGAGATTGTTGTTTGGCAGCAACGAGAATCGGAAGGGGAGGATGCTGAGGCGGCGATTGCTGAGGCATGAGGAGGATCGATCCGGATTTTAGTAGGCGCCCGCCGCAGGCGAAGAAAATTTGGGCGGAGCGCCGTATCGATCACGGTGGGAGCCTCTTGGCCCGCCCAGGCCGTGCCACGGCCGACTTAGCCGATGTAAGAGGCTCCCGCTGATCTTTCTTAGACCGCGCAAGCACCCCAGCGTGCCTAGGCACACTTAGACCCGCTAGGCGTCGAGGCTCAGAACTTAGACTACTACCCAACCAGTGTCCACACCCTTTACTCAGTCAGAGTCACAAAAACAGATCACCGCATACGTCGTCGAAGTAGTCGTCGAACTGGTCGCGGCGAGTCTTTTGCACATCCGGCGCCTCGAGCCACACGTTTGCGGCGGCTCCCTCCCCCCTGCCCGGCCTTGTGGCGGGCGCAGGCGCATCAGCAGGCGAGCCCGCCGGCCTGCCCATGCCACTAGCCACGCCGCCAGCCGCGCCGCCAGCCGCGCCTCCGCTGTCGCTCCCGCTCTCGTCGTCGCCCTCGCCTCCGCCCTCGCTGCGCCTCCGCTTCCTGGCCTTGCCCTCCCGGCGAGCTCGGCGCCGCTCCTCGCGCCGCTCCTCGCGCCGCCGCTCCTTGTTCTTGCGGTAGTGGAGCTTGTACGCGCACGCGTCGCAGCACCGCAGCTTCACCAGCGCCTCGCGGGTCGCTCCGCGCTCGTCGTACCGAAAGAGCAGCTCGTACGACGTGAGCGGGCCAGTGGAGGCGCACGCCTTGTTGCCGCACGAAAAGTGGCCGCGACCCTCGAGCACCTCGCGCTCGGTGCGCCAGCGCAGGCCGATCGCGCCCTCGCGGTACCGGCTCATGTCCGCCAGCGCATACTCCTTGAAGAGACGATCATGGTACCGCTTGGCGAGCTTCTCCTCCCAGGTCAGCCCGTCGCTGCCGCCGCCGTCGCCCCACGTCGGCCGCCGGCGTGCGGCGCCGTCATCTCTGTCCCATAGGAAGCGGTGTTTTTCGCGCACGACATCCGCGTCCGTGCGCTCGGCGCTGCCAGCAGCCGCACCCTGCCGCCTGCCGTAGGCGTCGTTGCGCACGCGCAAGAAGTGCTGGTGGCGCTGCCATGCATTGAGGCCGCGAAGCTGCGAGACGGAGGCGGCGGACGCCGCGGCGGCAAAACGCTCGCCCGACGTCGCCATACACAAATGACTGGCTGTATGTACGCTGCGGGCGCTCTGCGGGGGTGTTGCCTTGTCGCCTGTGCACGGTGGAATAGTGAGTACCGCAAGCGGTGCGCTGTAGTCCAGTGCCAGTGTGCCGCCTTAGTTTTTTTGTTTTCCTTCACCCTTGGGTTTCTTGCCGTCGTCCCTGGGCACTCCCAGCGGATCTGACCTAAAGTAGCCCCTCTTCGGTGCCTTGTGTCCCGCGGCCCGCACGCCCCCCAAACCCGGCGTGGGCTTCGCCTGCCGCACCCATCTGGTCGACTACCTCACCCTCCCTTGCGCAGGCCGGTCGGCGGCCGTCTGACGTGTCGTTGGTGCCCGCCGGCGGGCCGCTGCGCTTGAATCTCACCGACACCGCTCGACAGCGGCGCGCAGGGCGTGCCGGTGGCCCATCCCGCCGCCGCCACCGGGTGTGCAGCTGGCTCCCTGACCCAGCTGCACGGGGTTCTCGGCTCAGGCTTGAGTACTCGACGGGGAGGACGCTGGAGCTCTCTCGAGCAGCGCTGTCGTGGGGTGGTGCACGACACGCATTGAAAGGAGCCGAGAGGAGCAGCAGCTGTGGGGCTTCCACGGCTCCCAAAGGGTGGTCCATGACTACTCTGAGCAGGGCTGTGCTTTGGTGGGGCTGGGTTTGAGCATGTGTGAAGTGGGAGTGCGTGCCGGCGGCGTCTGTGATCTGTATTGTGCGTGTGAGGGCCCGTGTGTGGGTAGTTGTGAGCCCGTGTGAGCTTGGGGACCCGAGATAAGTGCGGTTCGGGACGGCTCAAGCTTGCTACCGACGGGCCTGGGCCAGGAGAGCGGCAGAGAAGGCGAGGTGGTGAGCTGAGAGGCTGGAGAGTCCGCGTGTGACCTTGTCGCGATGCACGTGCCAAAAAGCGTTGTTTGCGGCTATTGCTCAAAACTTCGGGAGACAAGGCCTACATATTATGACTGCATGCATCCGTTCGGTGCATGAGGGCTGCGGGGCGAGACATATCACGGTCGATGGCGCCGATGATGACCTCCGGAATGCCCTCGCAATCGCCTCGGATGGGGTCCACCGGAGACATTCTCCGTGGCATCACGAGCCGGTGTGAGCTTGGGGACCCGAGATAAGTGCGGTTCGGGACGGCTCAAGCTTGCTACCGATAGGCCTGGGCCAGGAGAGCCGCCGTATAAGTCCATGTGACGAACTATGTAGCTTAATCAGTATCCTACGAATCTTTTGTTAAAATAACGCCCCAGACAGTCGACTTCATCCTCTCGTTTACTGTTGAAGCCTTCCCC
>NW_005197576.1:498799-506303 GCF_000372725.1 Emiliania huxleyi CCMP1516 | reverse complement strand
AGTCCCATGGAGCCGCAGCTCCCGCCTTACGTGTGATCAGGGGTCTCCCAGCCGCGCTAGCGCGAAGCGTTGTCCAGACTACCGGCGGTGAGGACCCGCGTGCTGTATATGCAGCGCGGGTGAGTCCGGGTGCGTTGGTGTTGCGATGAAGTGCCACGAAGCGCTACTTCCTGCTCCCAGCTCACCACCTCGCCTTCTCTGCCGCTCTCCTGGCCCAGGCCTATCGGTAGCAGGCCCGAGCTGCCCCAAACTGCACTTATATCGGGTCCACAAGCTCACACCGGCTCGTGATGCCGCGAAGAGGGCTCGAGAATGTCTCCGGTGGACCCCATCCGAGGCGATTGCGAGGGCATTCCGGAGGTCATTATCGGCGCCATCGACCGTGATATGTCTCGTCCCGCAGCCCTCATGCACCGAACGGATGCATGCAGTCATAATATGTAGGCCTTGTCTCCCGAAGTTTTGAGCAATAGCCGCAAACAACGCTTTGCAGACTTATCTAGATACGTACGGGTTGCCGCCTGAGTGTGCTCACTCACTCCTTCCTCAGTCAGACTGTCGCTCACTCACTCGCACCAGTGTGCTCAGACCTCACCCACAGCCACACACCTTCAACGTGATTTTCGCACACGGAACCCACACATTGGTCACGCGCGGGCGGGGGTCCCAGGACAGCTCGCACGACGCACGTCGCAGCTTGTTGTTCCCCCAAAACAATCAGGCCACAAGCGCTGTGGCCGAGCGACAGCGAATAAATAAATAAATAAAAACGGACACCTTTACTGTGAGATGGGTAAAAAGGAACAGGTCCCCGCCCTTGCGATCTTTGTGCAGGGTTCTTTGTGGGTGTGGTCGGCGACTAGCCGGGGGTCGTCCTCCCGATGCGCGATGGGGAGACTAGCACTAGCCGTCGTCCACATGGATTGGTCCCTCGGGTCCCTGCTGCTCCTAATGCTAATCTCTTCGTACATCCTCGGCTGCTGATATCTCCGCAAAATCCCCTGTTCCCTCCCTCGTCTCGCCCTGCGCGTCTGCTCCGCCTGCGCCTCCCTATAGCCGCCTCCCCCCGTCGTTTAACCGTCGTCTGCGGTGGCTGCCGGCTCTGCCCTGCGTCGTCTCTGGCGACGGGTCCTCCATAGACCGTCGGTTGAGGATGAGGTCGGTATCGAGATTGATATTTTTTTACAGAACACCGACATCCTCTATTCGCTCACTATCTCTCGTGTGCTAGCCCCTGCGTGCTGCGAGCGTCGCACCGCATCTTGTGCCCCGCCCCTCCCCCGCCCCTCCATGTGCTATGAACCGTGTGCTAAGAAGGAGCGCGCTCTGCGATGTATGCCCGTCTCCCAACTAGGGGAGATGCCATCTCACGCCCATCCTCTCTATGACGCGCGTCCTCACCCCTAGCCTCACCCTCTATGACGAGTCCTCATCCTCGTCTGCGCCCTCCGCCTCTCCGCCCGCGTACTCCTCGTCCTCGTCCTCCTCCGCCTCGTTGCCGTCGCCGCCTCCGCCGAGAAGGCGCGCCTGGCCGCCCGCCTCCAGCCCGCCGCCCTCGAGCGCGGCGTGCGCATCGTGCCGCGACTCGAGCAACGAAATGAGCTCCTCAGAGCCGGCTCCGTCGGGCGGGACTAGCCCGTGAGCCGCGCAGACCGCCCGCAGCTGCGGCACGCTCATCGCGTGCAGATTGGCAGGCGCGCTCTCCGCAGACATGTGCGCCGAAACGCCTGCTTCGCCGGCCTGCGCGGCAGCGAGGCGCGCCAGCTTCTCCTCACGCCCGCCGCCCGTGCACACGCCGCGCTCGCCACACGCAGCGTCGAGCTGCTTGTCGGTGAGAAGCCTACGCGCGCGAGAGGCAGAGTCAGCACGCCAAGCGAGGCGGCGCCGTGAGAGGGGACAGCGACGCACCAAGCGGACTGGGCGGTGCTGCCGAGCAAAGCCCACGCAGCGGCGTTCTGCACCTCCTCATCGGCGGCGGCCGCCTCGGCGCGCGCCTCGAGCGGCGCCGCCTTCTTCGCTTGCCGCCGCCGCCACTTTGCCTGCGCCGCGGCGTCGGTGCAGCCGCGCAAGTGCGCCGCTCGCTCCTTGTCGTCGCCGTCGGCGGGGCTCGCCTGTTCACGTCGCTCCGCCGTGAAGAGCACTCCTCCTCTGCCTCGCCAGCAAGATGGCTTGCCAGCAAGATGGCTTGCCAGCAAGATGGCTTGGGCGCTCGCCTTGTCCGGCGCGAAGCCGCAGCGAGGGCATGCGTCGGTGAGGCCGAGGACGAAGAGGCGCTCGGCCTGCCACGAGATGTGGGGAGATGTGGGGAGATGTGGGGAGATGTGGGGAGATGTGGGGAGATGTGGGGAGATGTGGGGAGATGTGGGGAGATATGGGGAGATATGCGCTCGGCCTGCCGCGAGATGAGCCGCAGTGAGCCGAGGTGGGGGTGGGGCCGAGGTTGGGCCGACCACGTGAGGAGCGGCAGCGGTGCCTGCCGCCCCCGCTGATCCTCGGTCAGGACGGGCTCCGCGCGGCGGGCGAGCCGTGTCGCCTGCGCCTGCCGCGCCTGCTGCCGCGCCTTTTGGCGGGAGAGCACCTCCTCGCGGAGGGCGGCTTCGATGCGCGGGCCGACGGGGTAGAGCTTGAAGCCAAAGACGCCTACTCTCGCGTGATCTCGCGTGATCTCGCGTGATCTCGGGCCGACGGGGCAGAGCTCGGAGCCCGCGGAGACGCCGTCGCACGATCCGCACAGCTTCTGGTTGTGGAACTCGGAGGGGTGGTAGTCGATCCGCGCCTGGTGTGGCGAGGAGCTCACGTCACGAGGTCGGTATTTTGTGCTTGAGAGGGGCGAGGCGAGGGGCGAGAGAGGGCCAAGCCGACTCGAGGACAGCCGCAGGACAGGGCGGCGGCGGCGGCGGCGGCGGCGGCGGCGGCGGCGGCGGCGGCGGCGGCGCCTTCAGCGCCTCCAAGGCGCGCAGGACCCCCTGCAACTGCTCCTTCGGGCCTGAGACACCTGAGACAAGATGCGACCGCTGCGCCTAGACCACCTTCTGGTCACCCCATCCTCTTTGCGCCCGCTAATCGTCCGCCGAGCTCATCGCCGAGGAGCAGCCGATCATGACTGCAGTGTGCTCCTGGACTGGCGTGAGCTGCTGTGAGCTGCTCCCTGCAGAGGAGAAGCTCGTCGGGGTGCCTCGCAAGCCCGAGGTACGCCTTTGAAGAATAACATTCTTGTTATGATTGTTATCACTACTGCCTCGCAAGCCCGAGGTGCGCCTTTCGCTGCGTGGCATACGGAGAGTCGCAGCTGACGGCCACGCCTGCAGGCGCAGCGCGAGGCGCGAGGCTTAGCAGCGCAAGGGCGCCGCGCTCCCCGAGTGCAGGCAGCGACGGCACCGCACACGGAGAGCACGCCCTCCGGGTCGTTGCGCTTGCTCGCGGCCAGCACCGCCCGCGCCATCGCAACCGCCAGCCCCGGGTCGTACTCCTCCTCCTCCTCCTCCTCCTCGCCGCCACCGACGCTCTCCGAAGCGTTCGCCTTCGCCGGTGGCTTCCCCGCCGCCGCCCCCCGCCGCCTTGCGGCAAGCGGCCGGCCCTCCTCCGAGTCGGAGCCGGCGCCTCCCTCTGCGCCGCCCGCCCCTCCCTCGCCCCTCCCTCCCTCGCCAGCCTGCTGCGGGTCGCCTCGCGCGCGCTTCTTTGCGCGTGCGGCGAGTGGCCGCCCCTCCTCCTCGTCCGAGTCCTCCTCCGCCGGCGCCGACGCTCCTCCCGCCCCTGTCGGCGCCTCTGCTGGAGCCGCCTCTTCCGCCGCCGCCGCGTCGGCAGCCGCCCGCTCCTCAAACGGCCGGCGCTCATTGTCAGGGAGGGCGGCAAAGGCGGCCTCCATGATCTGAACCAGCTCTCGAGGGCCCACCGTTGGATTCGACTCCGCGGTCTGACTCCGACTTGCCCGCTTGTAATAGTAAAGCGCGTCCTTGCACAACGTCGTGCGCGGCGGCTGCGGCTGCTCCTGCTCCTGCGGCGCTGCAGCCGGCGGAATCTTGCCCACCACCCACGTCGGGCGGGTTCCGTTCATCTGCTCGGCCTGGACGACGCCGCCGGTGGGGTGGAGCGCCCACAGCACCTTGTTGACATCCTTGTGAGTCACTCGGACTGGATTGGGATCTCTCTGATTGGGACGCAGCGCCGAGTCGCCGTTGATGATGTCCGCCAGCTCCTGCTTGTCGAGCGGGCCCGTTGCCGCACGAAGGGCGGAGAGAACGCCGGCGGCGACGCCAGCGTCGTACGAGGCCATATCGGCGGCGACGCGTAGCGCGTAACCGCCGGGGCGGGCGCCTGGGATCTGAGCCCGAACCGGCACTGGCAACTGCAGACGACCTTCGCGCGCGATTCCCTGATATCTTACCTACCCGGGTACCGGGAAAGGCCTCGAACCCGGGCGTCGCTGTTTTGAGCGTCATTTTGACAAGCAGACGGTTCCTATCCTCGCGCACTACGAGCCGTCGGGTGCCGTCAAGCGCGTCGACGCAAACAAGGCGCGCGCCGAGGTCTGGGCCGCCATCGAGTCGTCTTTGCCCACGGCGGTCGCAAAGTAACGCCGCTGCGTCGGCGATCTGGCCACGACGGCCGCGCCACCACCCAACGTGTGTAAGCGTGTGAGTGCTCGCACTGCTCTGACACTGTGCGCGCATGTCCGACCGATGTCCCCGCGCCGGTATGGTTGATATGTACGACGTGGGGTTTTGGTTGATATGTACCACGCGCGATACATGTCAGCTCCGAGCGCTAGTAGTGGTAGCACATGGGAAAGGTAGTCTCGCCCGGCACGCCCACCGACCGCCGCCTTGCGCCCGATCGCGTTGAAGAAACGAGCAACGTCCGTGCCCGTCATGTGGGACCGCTTCTCCTCATCAAACACGCTCACCCGAGCGCCCGTGTGCAGACGTAGTACGACTCCATCACCCCGAGCATGGACTCCTCCTTTCGCAGGTAAGAAGCCGCCCCCGTGTACTGCTCGAGCTGCTGCGTCTCCCAGTGCACGAGCACGTCCACTCGCGCCCGCTCGAACACTCCCTGCGCGGCTCGCGGCACCAGCGACGTGCCAGCACCGAGGGCGTTCAGCGATCTGCCAGCGTACTCCTTCGCACGTTGCCTGCGGCGTGCCGCCTCGCGCCCTTCACTGTCCGCATCTCGGAGCTGCTCCTTCTCGCCACCACAGTTCCAGCAACTCGTCGCCCGTGCATCGTTCCGCGTCTCGCGCCGGCAGTAGATGCACTGCCAGTGGGTGAGGCGCCGATCCATCCGCCTCGACTTGCTTGCTCGCGTCGGCCCGACGTCGACCCTGCGCTTGTCTTGTGTGATCGCGCCAGCCTCCACAGCGACATCCGCAGGTTGTGTCCCGCCGCCGAACTCCCTGCCTATCCCGTGGAGCTGCCAGCCGATCGGCTGCAACGGCCCGGTGTACATCACCACGTCGCCGACCGGCGCGGACAGCGGCTGCAGTATCACCACCGGCGTGATCGTTCCTCGCGAAGTCGTCGACAGCCGAGGTCTCGCGAGCCATTCGTCGGTTCCCTGCGGGAGCCGCTCCTCGATTCGTTGCGTCTCCGCTCGGTCGTCCATCGCCTCGGGTAGCGTTCGGTCGCCAGCTCTCCAGGAGGGGTCCTAACAAACACGGTACAGGATCGAGGTGCACGCTGCTGAGGGACCCCAGAGGGTAGATCGAGCAGTCAGTGTCGTCCCCCCTCTCCATCATCTCCCTGGGAGACGTCGGCGGCGATGGCGGTGTGACCGATCGAGCTACAAGAGGAGCTTGTTCGGCAGGATCCGGGTTAGCCTGTGCACTGCCTCACTGGGCCTGAGATCACTCGACGCTTCCCGTCACCGTCTCGGGTTTGTGTGGGATCGAACCACTCCGGGATGGGCAAGCCCATCAATTTTCACTGTGTTTCTCCCCTGCACCTTTGCTTGAGCACTTGAGCACTGGATAGGGTCGGTTCCGCATGGTACGGGACCCCTCGATCGTCGGCTTCCGAGTCGCTCAAGGTCAAGCGACAGCGAATGGCAATCGATCCGGGTGCTGGACGCCGCTTCATGAGCTGAGGGAGGGTGTAGAGGATGTAGAGTGTAGAGCGCTGTAGAGCTGTAGAGCTGTAGAGTGCTGGAGAGCGCTGTAGCGCTGTAGAGCTCTACATCCGCCGCGGGACGAACTGCGTGCGTTGTAGAGCGCTGCAGAGGCGCTCTACAACGTGAAATCTCTACAACAAACTCTACACGTACATCAAAAGCGGCGAACGAGGCACGGTCGCTCTCCGACATGAGGCGCGTTGCACTTGCCAGTGCTGCCCTGGCCTTCTGTCTGCCCGCCCAATGGGTGGCAGATGCCTCTGCTGCTGTGGCATGCCTCACGGCTGCGACTGGCCGGCGCCTCGGCACGTCAGCTCGGCTCGGCGTAGCGATAGTGGCCAGCGCAACTCACCTGGACTCAACGCTCAGCCAGGAGCTCCCGCACGAGCTGGCGCGATGCATGGCGCATGCAACGCGCAGCAATGCTCGCCTCGCCTCGCGCAAATGCGACCGTCCTCGCAGCCGACAGTCCACCGCCTGCTAAAGAAGCACAGCGACGAATGCGCCACCGGCGACGCACGGCAGGCTGGTCATGACGCAGTTACAGGGTGTTGTGTGCCGTCAGAGTGACTATCTGTATGTCAGGGATAGTCAGGGCCGTCCATCAGAGCTCCAGTAAGCTCGGAGACACCCCATTAGCGCGGCTCGACCTCTTTGAGTCACTGCCTTCCCGCGGTTTTGCTGTAGAGCCTCTACAACAAACTCTACAGCAAAATCGCGCTCTACATCGCTCTACAACGCACGCAGTTCGTCCCGCGCCCGATGTAGAGCTCTACAGCTCTACAGCGCTCCAGAGCGCTCTCTACAGCTCTACAGCTCTACAGCGCTCTACACTCTACATCCTCTACACCCTCCCTCAGTTCATGAGCAACTCAGTTTTAGAGATACTAATTAGAGATACTAATTTTTTCACTACTGCGGTGAGCATGTGCGGTGTGACCCTCGAGCCAACCCGACCGACCCCCCCACCTCGGTCTGCGCTCCGACCGACCGGATCCCCCCTCCGGTCTGCGGTCTTCCGCGGCCGCCGACCGCGGGACCCCCCCTGCGGTCGGTCGGTCTGCGCTGGGCGCTCAAACCGCGAAGTCGGCCTGTTCACTACCAGATGACGCTCATGTTAAACAGGCGCTTGTGAGTCTATGCTGCCGCCCTGGACATTCTGTCCTCTTGTGTGTCGCTCCAGCGTGCCGTCATCTCCTGTCCCGCGTCCACCCACACCGCGTCGGTGTCCAGTCCGAGCCTGGCGCCTTCCTACCTAGCTACCTAGCTAGTAAGTAAGTCTGCCTACCTAGTAAGTAAGTGTTAGGAAGCCGAAGCACAGACAGGCTCGGACTGGACTCCAACGCGGTATCGGCGTACGCGGGACAGAAGATGACGGCACGCTGGAGCGACACACAGA
>NW_005197576.1:460035-498699 GCF_000372725.1 Emiliania huxleyi CCMP1516 | reverse complement strand
GCGGGTCGCCTCGCGCGCGCTTCTTTGCGCGTGCGGCGAGTGGCCGCCCCTCCTCCTCGTCCGAGTCCTCCTCCGCCGGCGCCGACGCTCCTCCCGCCCCTGTCGGCGCCTCTGCTGGAGCCGCCTCTTCCGCCGCCGCCGCGTCGGCAGCCGCCCGCTCCTCAAACGGCCGGCGCTCATTGTCAGGGAGGGCGGCAAAGGCGGCCTCCATGATCTGAACCAGCTCTCGAGGGCCCACCGTTGGATTCGACTCCGCGGTCTGACTCCGACTTGCCCGCTTGTAATAGTAAAGCGCGTCCTTGCACAACGTCGTGCGCGGCGGCTGCGGCTGCTCCTGCTCCTGCGGCGCTGCAGCCGGCGGAATCTTGCCCACCACCCACGTCGGGCGGGTTCCGTTCATCTGCTCGGCCTGGACGACGCCGCCGGTGGGGTGGAGCGCCCACAGCACCTTGTTGACATCCTTGTGAGTCACTCGGACTGGATTGGGATCTCTCTGATTGGGACGCAGCGCCGAGTCGCCGTTGATGATGTCCGCCAGCTCCTGCTTGTCGAGCGGGCCCGTTGCCGCACGAAGGGCGGAGAGAACGCCGGCGGCGACGCCAGCGTCGTACGAGGCCATATCGGCGGCGACGCGTAGCGCGTAACCGCCGGGGCGGGCGCCTGGGATCTGAGCCCGAACCGGCACTGGCAACTGCAGACGACCTTCGCGCGCGATTCCCTGATATCTTACCTACCCGGGTACCGGGAAAGGCGAATGCGCACCCCCCCTAGCTAGGGGTCAGGGCTCTCTAGCCCGTAGCCCGATCCCGATCATCCGGCCCGCTGGATGCGCTTCTCAGCTCACCGGCCCTGGATGTGAGGTTACCGACTGCACTCCAAGTGCTCCAAGGCCTCGAACCCGTGAGCACTTGAGCACTGGATAGGGTCGATTCCACGTGGTACGGGACCCCTCAGAGCGCCTCTACAGCGCTCTACATCTGCGGCGGTCCGTCCCGCGGCGGATGTAGAGCTCTACAGCGCTACAGCGCTCTACAGCGCTCCACAGCGCTCTACAGCGCTACAGCGCTCTACAGCGCTCCACAGCGCTCTACAGCTCTACAGCTCTACAGCGCTCTACAGCCAGCCGCCACACACCATCCCGAGTGAGCAACTCGCCGGCCGCAAGGCACGAGAACCTACCTACCGGTCCGGTGCCGGCACCGGACCGGTCGGTGCCGGTCCCTAACGCCCTACCCCACTGCGCACATCCAGGCATAACGCCTACCCCCTACCGCCTACCCCCTACTCCCCAGGCCGCCGAGCAGCGCCATGAGGGTAGGGCACACGCCCGTGTCGCAGAGAGAGCTGTCAGTCTGTTGCAGCTGCTCCACGCTCCACTCGCCGACACCCTTCTTTCTGGTTGCGGAGGTGCCTCGATGTCACGCGAATCAATGTATAGCCGTCGCTCAGACTGCGGCAAGATCTCGAACGCCGTCCGAGTTGCAGTTGGTTGACTCTTCTTTTTCAGTGTACCTGTGTTAGTGCCAGTGCGAGCCAGTCCCGTGCCCAGTGTTGTGCGAGGGAGCTTTGTTGTAAAATTCTTTTCCTGCCAGTCCCGTGCCCAGTCATCGTAAAATTCTTTTCCTGCAACTCTCCGTAAAATTCTTTTGTTTGCCGTAGAATTCTTTTGCTGCCCCAACCTTGTTCGCCATATCATAGTGATCTACAACTCCTTGGTCGCCGCTCACACGCACAAGCTCACAGGACGCGTTCGTTTGCGTTGGTGCAGCTCTGCGGCGAGAATGACCGCTGAATCGATGCGCATGCGCATCGACACCATCGCCGGCGGCTCGCTGGACGACACCCCGCACGAGTCCAGCCACCCTGCCACCGCCGTCGAAAACGGCGTCTTCTACTCGCTCCTGATGCTTCAGACTCGAGGTTGGTTGTGCAACTCCTGGACGGAGCGATTCGTCGTGCTCGCCGATGGCCAGCTTCACCTCTACGCATCTGCTGATGCCGACGCGCCTCTCGTCACTCGCGCCATCTCAGCGTGCACTGGCATCGTGACAGAGATAGATGACTGCAGGACGGGCGAGTACTGCTTTTCGCTCCGCATAGCCATGTGCGACGGGTCGCGCGACTCGGCAGGCTACCTGCTGACTCTCTGCGCGCGATCCTCCAAGGAGCAGCAGCTGTGGCTGCAGGCGCTCGCCAACGGCGGTGTCCGCTACGAGGAGGAGGTTCGCGCCGTGTCGCCTCGCGCCGACTCGTTGTTCGACCTCAACGCCCGCGACCTGCTCAGCACCGAGCTGGTCCCGCTCTCGAAGCACGCCGGCTGCGTCTGCCTGGTGGTCAACGTCGCCTCCAAATGAGGCCTGACGCCGCGCAACTACCGCGAGCTCGTGCTGCTGCACGACGAGCTGTACGCGCGCGGCCTGCGCATCCTCGCCTTCCCGTGCGACCAGGCGCACGAGCAGACCTTGGGAGAAGCGAACAATACCAAGCACATCTCTAGCACACACACTGGGAGAAGCGAGAGGACAATACCACGCGCACCTCTAACACACACACGGTGTTTGCAGTTTGGGCGGCAGGAGCGGGGCTCGCCCAAGGAGATCCGCGCCTTCGCCGACGGGTACGGTGCCCGCTTCGACATCTACGCGAAGGTCAACGTCAACGGGCGGTCGGCAGACCCCGTCTTCACATACCTGAAGCGGCACCTCTCCGATGGGCTCGGCTCCTCCATAAAGTGGAACTTTACCAAATTTCTAGTGGACCGTGACGGCAAGCCGCGCCGCCGCTTCTCGCCCTCGACCAGCCCGCTCGCTCTGCGCGCCGACATCGAGCGCTTGCTCGACGCGTCGTCGGCCGCCCAAGACGCAGAGTAGCGGCACCGGCAGCGGCTGCGACCGTGGTAGTAGTATTCGGGAGAGGCTCGGGAAATGACGGGCGGCGCCGCAAAGCCTCCCCTCGCGGGACAGCTGGCGCCGCCCCGAACTCTCCGAGCCCTCACACGAGACGATCCTCCCCGGCGGCCCTGGGGCAATCATATCTGTTTATTATTCTGCCAGCACTGCGTGTCGAGAGAGAGCGCAATGGGGCTGTTTTCAGTACACTGGTCTCGGAAAATTCGAATATCAAATAAATAAATAAACAAAGAGTCGTAGAAAATCCAAAATCCAAATCGCAAACATAGAAACCCAAACACACACAGCCACGTTGCATAGGAGAGAGCAGGAGGTGAAAGGAAGTCAAATAAAAACGGACACCTCTACTCACTACTGTGAGATGGGTAAAAAGGAACAGGTCCCCGCCCTTGCGATCTTTGTGCAGGGTTCTTTGTGGTCGGAGACTAGCCGGGGTCGTCCTCCCGATGGGGGACTAGCACTAGCCGTCTTCCACATTGGTCCCTCGCGGGTCCCTGCTGCTCCTAATCTCTTCGTACATCCTCCTGCTGATCTCCGCAAAGTCCTGCTCCCTCCCTCGTCTCGCCCTGCACGACTGCTCCGCCTCACCGTCGTCTCTCTGCCCTGCGTCGTCTGGTGACGGGTCCTCCATAGTCGGTTGAGGTCGCCGCCCTCCTCGTGCCTCTTCCCAACGTTCCCTCGGCGGCCGATGCCGTCTGGTCCGACTCCGCCGTCCCCGGGTCTGCCCTGCCCTCGTCTGCACTAGCAAAATTCGAATATCAAATATATGCACCTAATTTATTAAATAATCACTGTCACAATACACAATTACACATATAAGCGAGAGACGCGCTCGGTCTCGGCCGGCGCCGACGCCCCCGGCCCGCCGAGGGGTTGGAGGGGACACGTCACACGCCCTCTGTGAGCCCCCTCTCTCTCCGCGCTCTCTCCCTCGCTCTCTCCACACCATGCTGAGACTCCACACAGTCGACACACACACTCTCTACTCTCTCCTGTCTCTCTCTATCCGGTGCGACCACTCTCTCTCCGGCGCGACTCTCTCTCTCTCTCTCCCTCTCCCTCTCCCTCTCTCCCTCTCTCAGCTCTGTCTGTCGCCCCCCCCCCCCCCCCCGCGCGGGCACAGCGGCGGTGCGGGCAGCGAGGCCAGCGGGCAGCGGCACCGGAGAAGTATGTACCTGTGTGTTTGTTGTAACTTTCCTTGAAACAAGACGCCGTCTTTGGAAAAAAACATAGCGGCCTCGTCTCCCAATACACATATATACGCTGGCTACAAGTTTCTCCGAGACCTCGGGAGCGGGCAGTTATTCTTCAGTTATTCACAGTAGTAGGGTGATAAGTAAGAAACAAGAAAGAACCTCGCATGCGACGGACAGTGAGGGTGTGAGAGACAGACCCAGGGAAGGTCTTTCACTACCTTACAGCCCCTGCCTGAGCTCACACCTCGGCAGTGTGGGCAGCGCAGTGTGGATTTCACTAAGTCATGCCCCAGCTGAGTACCCTGGCGAGCGAGCGGCGCCTTTGGCCCAGCCGGAGCCGACCCTCGGGCAGATTCCTGCCCGCTGCCGCCAGACATCGCGAGCAGCGGCTCACGCCGTGCGAGCTGCAACCGCGGCAGTGATGCACTGTGGATGCCGCAAGCCGGAAAGGCGTGTGCGCCCGACGAAAGCAGGACCACTCAAGTGGATTTTATGAAACGCTACATGGACGATGTGATTACGATAACTGCAAAGGACGATAGTGTGTGGGATGTCGACCGCTTTCGGGAGGACTTCCGCCGTTCTGAATGCTCCTGGGCTCCTTTGAAGCTAGAGGCAGCAGAGAGCGCCCATTTCTTGGAAACGACTCTCGAGCTCGACCCAAGCGGAAGCTTCCGGACGAGACTCAAGAACGTGAACGAGGAGTGCGAGGCGGTACCCCGGGTGTGGCGCTACCATCGTTGGGATAGCTTCACATGCGCGAAAATGAAGGAGGGAATCGTTGTTGGATGACTGCTCAAGGTTGTCGCAATGGCGAGCGATGACGAGGGATTCACGCTCAGCGTGACGAGCAAGCTCAGGGAGTTTACGGCGCTCGGATACCCCTGACACGTGCTTAATGGGGCTATCGGGCGCGCGTTTGCCCGGACAAGAGACGAGCGGCTCCTTCGGGCCAGACTATGTTCACAACGGTGGGAGGCCAACCTCTAGCCATGTGAACCAAAAAGAAAAAATATATTCTCAAAGCCAGTCAGAGCACCGTCCAAACAAAGGAAGGCGGGTGCTGTCGACTAAGGGACAATCTTGTCTGTCGGCAGCCGAACTTGTGATGGCAGATGGGACACCCTCGGAATCCAACTGCGTACTACTTGGCTAGCACGCTATTGGCATACCGACGGCTAAGGCCGAAATCGGTTCACACCTGCTCTTGCAGGTGTGGAACACACGAACGATATCGGTGTCGAAACATCGGTGTCGAAACACGCTCTGACAGCGCTCACACAGCTGCACACACGGGGCAGGTTGTGCCGGCATGTTTTCCAGCGGCAGCGAGTCTGCGCCCTTCCGCTGGCGGCCCGCGCAGCCTCCAGCAGAGGCGGGATCCACCGTGATACAGCCGCAGCGCCCACAAGCACCACCGCCGTTGGCGCCTGTCACAGAGCGGCAGCCCCTGGTGCCGCTGCGAGGCTTTGGCAAGCGCAACGCTTCAGGGATGTTTGCTGCCTACCTCCCGCCGCCGCCACCTGCTCTGCGGGCTGGACAGCCTGTCGCCGGTGATGCGAGTCGGCCGGCGATGCCGCCCCTCTTCGACTTTGGCGACGACGAATTGCCGGTCGACGACCCGACCTTCATGGAAGAGATCGCGCGCATCGAGCGAGGACATGCTCAACAAGTGGGCGCCGGCGACAGCGGCCCTCTGCCGCCGCTTCGGCGGCGCCTTGCCTTCGAAGCGAAGCGCGCGCAGGCAGGCGCCTCTTCGCTGGACCCGATTCCGCCTGCGCCGCTTGCCCGCCAGCACGGCGCAGTCCGGTCGCCCTTTGGGCGGCCGCAACTACCGCAGGCGGCTGCCGAGGCCTCAGTCGCTCCAGCGCCGTGCGGCCCCGCCTCTGGATCGAGCTGGGAGTTTGCTCCAGCGACGCTCTTCAGTCTTGCCGATCCGCCTCCTCCGACCCTCCCCCCGCCAGCGCGAGCACGCGCTCCCACTGCAGCGCGAGGCCACGCTCCCACTGCAGCGGCCGGGCCTCTCGGCGAAGCGGGCGAGCGCGGATCCGACTACTCCGACCTGGTTGAGTCGTGGCTCGACGAGAAGCTGCGGCCGCACCAGCGGGAAGGCGTCCGATTTCTTCTCAAGGCGCTCGTCGATGGCAACTCGCCGCTGGGGGCGCCGAGCGGAACGGCTGGCGCCTGCTTTGGTGCGATCCTCGCGGACTTCATGGGCTTGGGCAAAACGCTCACATCGCTGGCAACGATTCACGCCATGCTGCGTGGCGGCTACCTCGGCGGGCCGCGCGGACACCGCCGCAAGGCGCTGCTCCTGGCGCCGCCGAGTTTGCTCGGGCAGTGGAGTGGCGAGATTACCAAGTTCTTCGGCGGGCGCTTGCCTCACGCGTTGGCGGTCGCCAGCCAAGGGGGGCGCAAGGCGATACACGCCCTGCAGGACTTCAAGCACTCGGGAAAGCATCTGCTGCTCACGTCGTACGATTTCGCGATACGGCCAGAGGCCATGGCGGAGTTGTCGTCGATGTCGATCGAGCTGCTCGTGTGCGACGAGGGCCAGCGGCTGAAGAACCACAAGGCCAAAACGTTCACGCTACTGCACGCGCTCGCATGCAAGCGGCGCCTGGTGCTTACTGGCACTCCGCTGCAGAATGACTTGTGGGAGGCCGAGATGTAGCCGAGATGTAGCCGAGATGGTAGCCGAGATGTAGCCGAGGTATAGGATCGCTGCCCGCGTCCCTGCACCGTGCTCCTCGTGCACGCCCGAGCCCCGACCCCCTCTCCTCCCACGCCCCGCCGCGCAGTTCTTTTCCCTGCTGACCTTCGTCGGTGCCGGCCCCTTTGTGGGCTCCCGGGCGAGCTTCGCCTCCACCTTCGTCAAGCCCATCGCGCGCGCGCAGGATGGGGCGTCAGACGGGAGGGAGGCCAGCCGGGCCGACAAGGAGTTTGCCGCAGCCAAGCTGCTCGAGCTCTCTCGCCGGCTCGAGACAGTGATGCTCCGGCGC
This sequence comes from Emiliania huxleyi CCMP1516, assembly GCF_000372725.1. Classification (NCBI taxonomy): domain Eukaryota; phylum Haptophyta; order Isochrysidales; family Noelaerhabdaceae; genus Emiliania; species Emiliania huxleyi. The sequence goes on along the minus strand of NW_005197576.1, from coordinate 491,592 downwards.
GGCGCAGAGATCAACGAGAAGTCGCTGCCTCCCCTCGTCTCGCTGGTGATTGTCGTGCGGCTGACGCCGCTGCAAACCGCACTCTACTCCTTCTTTCTCGAGAGCCGCCGCGAAACGCTCCGAGCCGGCTGCGGGAGCAGCAGGTCTCGATCTGACGCCGCGTTCGCCGCCATTGCCCAGCTGCAAAAGGTCTGCGCGCACCCCTTCAGCGTCTTCTTCGACCACAACGACCTGGTTGCACGCCGGCGAGCCGAGACGGCTGCTCGGCGGCCGGAGGCGAGCGCAAGCTCGGCCAGCTGCCCGTTGGGCGTCGACGGCCTCAACTCGTGGTCAGACGACGACGATGACGAAGCCGGCGGCAGCAGCGACGATGCGAGCGGCGGTGTCGTCTGGCCAGACGGCTTCGATCCGCAAAACAGCGCCGGCCTGTGGGCGTGGTCGGGCAAGCTCCTGGTGCTCCGCGAGCTGCTGCGCTCTTTCCGCGCGCACGGAGACAAGGTGGTGATCGCGTCGAATTTCACATCCATGCTGGACCTTCTCGACGACATGTGCATGCAGCTGCGCTGGCCGGCGGCGCGGCTCGATGGGAAGGTGCCGGCGGCCCAACGCACCGCCATGGTCGACGACTTCAACCGCCCCAACAGCGGGAGCTTCGTGTTCCTGCTCTCAACCAAGGCTGGCGGCACGGGGCTCAACCTCGTCGGCGCCTCGCGCCTCGTCATCATGGAGCCGAGCTGGAACCCGGCCCTCGACAAGCAGGTCTGCGGGAGGGTGTGGCGGACGGGCCAGACCGCTTCGTCGGTCCACACGTACCGCATCGTATCGGCGCTGACGCTCGAGGAGCGGATGTACGCGCAGCAGCTTCGCAAGACGGAGGTGGAGGCGGGCATCCTCGACAAGCGCCGGAGCGACCCCTCGGCCGGACAGGGCCGCGCCATCGGCGAGCACCACATCGACGGCCTTTTCCAGCCCTTCGCGTCCGTTTGGAGCGACGTCTTCGAGCAGCTGGGCGACGCGCAGACGCGGACCGTCGAGCACCTGCCGCACGCGCTCCTCGAGGGCGCGGCCGGCCTCGACGGCGGGCGCTGGATCTCGCACATCCATACCATGCCGCCTCCCGCCACCACGGGGTGAGTGAGAGAGGCAGAGAGAGCTCGCAAGAGAGGCAGAGAGCTCGCACCCCATGTGGGGTGCTGCCCCCCCCCCCCCCCACCTCCCCCCCGCGCGCGCTCGCGCTGCGCAGCGCAGGCCGCAGCTGCGAAACATGATACGTGAACTGATGTGTGGAGTGGATGGATCGATCTGTAGATAGCCCCTCTGCACCTGTGTGTGTTGATATTGTACTGTTAAGCTGTGAACAATAGTTTCTTCAGCAACCCAAAATAAATGATCGCCCTTTCGGGCACACCATCTCAGTTCTCACGCGCCCCTATTGCCTATACCGGCGCGGTACCGGGCACCCCAACACTCCCACACGCCGAGCCACGCACGGCCGGCCCCTCTCAACTCTCATGCCCTTCTCCACGCACGCCGCGGACGGTAAAAATCCCCGCACAGCGATGCAGCCCGCACTCCGCGACAGTCGCCTGCCTCACGTCGAGCCCGCGCCTGTGCCGCACGCAGCTTGTGCGCACTGTATTATCCTCGGTATTTCTTTTTTGTTGCCACAAAAATAAAACAAAAAACTTTAAAACAAAAACTTCGCCGCCTCCTCGAGCAACGCCCCGAAGCGCCCATTACCAGGGGGCAAGTGTGTGTAGCACCTTCGACCCGCCCATCTCTCTCTCTCCGAAAAAGAAAGGAGATTTTTTGCCGAAATTCTTTTGGAAACCGTTCAATGCCAGCCACCAGGGGGCAAGTGTGTGTAGCACCTTCGACCCCGAAATGAAGGTCACCACACCAAACCGGGCGCTAGGAGAGGTGAACTGAAGGCTGAGACAACGGAGGCTGAGCCTGAGTGGGCGCCCGCGCGCCCCCACACAAGCACGCCTCTGTCCTTCGGCCCACTCCGTCGATCGTCCGGGGGTGACCGTGCATAGCCATAGCGCCACCAAACACCAACACCGAATTAGTGCCCACACCGCCCGACCCCCCTCTAGGGATAGCAGTGCGCATCCCTTCCCGGAGAGGTAGGAGGGGGGGGGGAGGGGGGGGGGGAAATCAGAGAGCCAAGAGCCCAAGACAGGGAGTACCCCCGACGGACGCGAGTCGGAGGGAAAGCGAGACGAGAGATTCAAGGCGAACTTCATCGCCCGTCCAGGAGCCCCGCGATATTAGCAACCCCTGGTGCAGTCGGTCTTCGGATCAGCGGCCAGCTTCCCACTTAGGGGTTAGGGCAGGGAACCCCCAGCGACGCTAGTGTGGCCTACGGTAGCCTCAGCTTGTACGCGATTCCAGGGCAGGGGGGAGAGGCGCGCCGCGCCAAGGGGGACAAGCGACGGGAGGGGGAGAGTCGTGTCTTTCGCAGAGTAAACAGCAAAAAAATTGAGATTGTACTGTTCACTAATTTGAATCAATGCATACGGCATACCTCGGACATCATCGTGAACTCGGTGGTCCGCTGCGAGGACGCGGTCAGCACCGCGCCGGATCTCTTCTGAGAGCCGGCGCGGATCGCGGATGCGGCTTGAAGGCTCTGCCGGCGGATCTGTGCCAGCGCCTGGCGCCTGCCAGACTGCGGGTCCAAATACCCCCGGCGCTCGCGCGCGCCACCGCCCCCGGCGCGGGGTGGGATATCAGTTCGTGAGTTCTGTGTTCCCGTCCCTGTGCTCCACCTTCTTCTCCCGTGTCGGTCCCTGAGAACACCCCACTATACAGCGCCACCTCGTGAGCTGTCCTGTGAGCTGTGTGTTGTGCGTCCAGCAGTCCGGACCCAGTGCTACGGCCGGTGACAGCGTGCCTCGTGTCGGCTCCCGAGCCAATCGTGTGCAGCGTGTGTGTGCGTGTGGGCCCGTCCTCCATGCTTGGAGGTGTGTAACACTGACTGACTGACTGCATACGGCATACGCCTATAGTTTGGCCTCAAATCACCCGAGAGTCCCAACCGCGTCCCGCTCCCGGGGACCACCCGCCGGGGGTGCTCTCTGACCTCTCTGGTCATGTGCGCTACAAAACCGTCCCGCCGCTGAGATGGGATGGGATGGGATGGGATCTCGGTCAACGGGGTGGAGGGCGGGGTCCCGGAGGAAGGAGATGCTGGTGTGTGCCGTGTGCTAGTTAGTGATCTCAGGCCCAGTGAGGTAGTGCACGAGACTCTATCCTGGATCCTGCTGAACAACCTCCTCTTGTAGCTCGATCGGTCACACCGCCATCACCGCCGACGTCTCCCAGTGAGACGATGGAGAGGGGGGACGACACTGCTCGATCTACCCTCTGTGGGGTCCCTCAGCAGCGTGCACCTCGATCCTGTACCGTGTTTGTTAGGACCCCTCCCCAATGAACACACCAGTGAGGGAGGGCGAGACGATCGAGGGGTCCCGTACCATGCGGAATCGACCCTCTCCAGTGCTCAAGTGCTCAAGTTAGTTAGGAAGGGGAAGAACAGCCACAGCCAGGCTCGGACTGGCACCGCCAGCGCGGGCGGGCGGGCGGGTATTGATTGGGTGCGGGTGGACGCAAGACAGGAGATGACGGCACCCTGGAGCGACAGAGACACACAAACTCACGAGACACTCAGCCCCGCCAGGTTGCTGGGGGCGAGGCAGGGAAAAGAAAGCAGGCGCGCCGGCGACGCGACGAATGTCACTCGCTCTGGACGCGCCTCCCACATTCTGGGCGGCGACGCTCGACTCTGACGCCTACGCCACGCAGCGCCTGCCACGCGGCTCCGTGCTTGTTCTCACCTCCGCCTCCACAACCGGCGAGAGCGCCTCGCTCTGGGTGTCGTCGGGAAGTGACAGCGGAGGGAGCGGCTTCCTCCTTGGAACCCTCTCCGCCGACGGCGTGTCGCACATGGAGCTGCAGCAGCCATTTGCTGGCGACGTGACTTTCTTCCGACGCGGGGCTGGAGCCATCCAGATTGTGGGCCACCTGCGCGGCGAGGCTCCGCCACTCGAGTCATCGTCTGCAAAGGGTGCGAGCCACGGCGAGGCGGCCGACGAGGAGAGAGAGGTGAGCGGCCCGGAGGACGGCTCGGAGGACGGCTCGGAGGTCGGCGAGGAGATGACACCCGAAGAGGTGCGGCGGGAACTGATGAGCCGAGGGATCACTGAGCTCCGCGATACGTGCAACGAGATGGAGCTCAGCGCAGAGGGACCCAAATCGGCGCTGGTGTCGCGCATCATCGACGCGCTCCTCGAGGACGAGAGCGAGGACGGCGAGGAGAAGGAGGAGGAGGAGGGCGAGGAGGAGGAGGAGGAGGAGGAGGAGGAGGAGGAGGAGGAGGAGGAGGAGGAGGAGGGCGAGGAGGAGGAGGACAGCGACGACGACAGCGAGGAGGGGGAGGAGGAGGAGGAGGAGGAGGCGGCGGCGGCGGCGGCGGCGGCGGCGGCGGCGGCGGCGGCGGCGAAGCCTGCGGCCTCCAAGCGAGCGGCGCCTCCCGCCGCCGCGCCGGCGCCGGCAGCGAAGAAGGCCAAGCCAATGGAGGAGGCCAAGCCAGAGCCCAGCGCTGAGCCGGCCGCCTTTGCTGCCGCCAAGCGCTTCTCGGGTGCGAGGCGCGGCTGCGTCTTCAAGAAGGGGCCGCAGGGCCTCGGCTACTACCGCGATGAGCCGCCTCGCCCCACGACTGCACCACGCGGCGCGGCGGCGGCTGCCCCCGCGGCGGGGGGCTGGCGCAAGCTGGGCGCGGGCATTGAGTGCTTGGAGCTCTCCAAGGCGGCGCTGTCGGGACCGGGCGCCTCCAAAGGCGCCAAAGTCCGGGTGAAGTATGCAGGCACCCTCACCACCGGCCGCCAGTTCGACGCGGGCCAGATCTCTTTCAAGCTCGGCTCTGGAGAGGTGCCCCTGCCGGCCCGGGTCCCTCTGCCCACGCCCGCTGCTCCACCCCACGTCGCCCCTCCCGCCACGCCGACAGGTGATCAAGGGCTGGGACTTCGGCATCGAGGGTATGAAGGTTGGCCAGCGCCGCCGGCTGAAGATTGCGCCACAGCTCGGGTATGGCGCTCGCGGCGCGCCGCCCGACATCCCGCCGAACGCCACGCTCCTCTTCGAGGTCGAGCTGCTCTCGCTGGGCGGCGGCAAGGGCGGCGGCAAGGGCGGCGGCAAGGGCGGCGGCAAGGGCGGCGGCAAGGGCGGCGGCAAGGGGCACGGGCGGCGTCGGTGAGCCGGGGACGTTGGACAGATTGCCAGGAACGGTATTGTGAAGGGTCGGGCAATGTGGCAGGACTAGCTGTTGGGTCTCGATCATGTCAGCAGTCAGGTCGTCCCCAGGCATGCAGAAAAATAAGTGAAGGAAGGAAGTCCGGGATATGTGCGGGTGGAGTCGTGGAGACGAGAGGAGAGGCCCGCGCGCCACGCCAACGGGGGCCAACACCCCAACACGGAGCTCCAAGGTCCAGCGGGTCCCCACTGCCCACACCGCGCGGACACGCCACACAGGGTCAGACTCAGAGCACAGAGGCCAGTCAGGATCCGACACAGCAGGTTGCAGCTTGCAGGACCGTGCCCGACCCTCTGCACGCTGCAGGCGCACGGCCCTCCGCGAAACAAAGGCCAAAGCCCTCCCCGGGACACCTGTCTGTCCCCGTCCCTCGCCGCTCGCGGTTAGCGTGCCGTCATCTCCTGTCTAGCGTCCACTCATACCGCGCTGGTGTCCAGTCCGAGCCTGCCTGGCTGTTCCTCAAGTTCCTTCTTCCTACTGCGTTCCTAACTAACTCGCGATCGCGTTTGGGCCCGGCTAATTGACCCCCCCCCCCCCCCTCCACCCCGAATCTTGGTCGTTTCTTTCTAAAATTCTTTCTAAGTGGTGTACCTGTGTTCGTGCCAGTGCGCGCCAGTCCCGTGCCCAGTGTCGTGCGAGGGAGTTTTGTTGTAAGATTCTTTCTAAGCACCCGGCGTAAAAGACGTAAACCACCTATAGGTGGAAGACCGCGCGCCCGACGCACGAGCCCAGCTCGAGTGCGAAGATCGCTCACCCCAGATCTGCAGCGCTCTCGCTTAGTCTGATTTCACCCCGGCTAAGTGGCGCAGCTTCATAGCCGTCGTGTCTACCGCGATTCATCCCGATGCAGCCTGCTGGTCCGGAGGACAAGGGGGTTGGATCTGATCAGCGGGTCTGCAGACGAACGGCGGTTGCTGTGTTGCTAGTCGCTGCCGTTCTTGTGGCTACAGGTACTGGACTGGGTGGTGACTTCCCCGGCGCCATTACGCTTAATGCAGGCATCGCCACGAGCTTTGTGATCGAAATCGTGAACCATTTGGGACTTGAGGTGCATTCAGTCCGGCTGCGCCGGCCAGACTCAATGTGGGCAACAACCATCGCAGACATCACTGAATTCCAGCTTGAGATCAGTGCCACCCTCGATGTTCTCCCCTTTGGAGGTGGCAAATTTGGACTGATCAAGGCGACGCTTGGCAGCGCCATCATGCACCTGGATTTCGAGGGCGAAAATCTCGGCACATTTCAGTCGCAGCCGCTGCAGCTCGGTGGTGGAGGCAAGATCGACTCTATCCTTGAAGGCAAGCTGCATGTGGCGCCCGATCAAAAGGAGGCATTCCAAAAGATTGCTTGGGCGACGGTGCACAGGGATACGATCACCCTGGGTCTAAATTTAGTGCGGTGTGAAGTGTTTATCTACTCTGCATCTTTAGCGCACTTTAGCGCAACTTTAGCGCAACTTTAGCGCAACTTTAGCGCAACTTTAGCGCAACTTTAGCGCAACATTAGCGCGAATTTAGCGCAACTTTAGCGCATGGTTCGAATTTCTGGGTCTCGGTTCACCGATGGTTCGCGAACACATGGCACGATGCGGCCCGGGTACTTGTCGAGGTACGTACTATACTTCAAGTATAAGTGTAGTCGGGGCCGGGCTACAAGAGCTGTCAGTGCGTTGGAGTGCGTTGTGTTCTTGTTTCGTATCCGCTCCTTCACGGCGCGCTCCCAGTTTGCCTGCGCACTCTCTCACGGCCTCACGTGCGCGACAAAACGCGGACAACACACAAGCGACGCGTGGAACCGTGCATGCGCAGAGAGAGAGTGGTGGTCGGGAGGAGGCGCGAGAGCAGCGTGCGCGCGGGAGTGGCCAGTACAGCGTGGCGACAGCACTGCCGGCTGCTGGATCGTAACTTGATCTCCGAAAGCGTGGTTGACCGTTCAAACCCCTGGGAAGACGTAAAAGAATTTAAACAAAACAACTCTCTCTCACAGCACACAGACTCGACACGTAAAAGAAAGGGGGGTTTAGCAAAGGTGCCGAGCGTCGGCAAGCCAGCCGCCACTCTCTCGGCCGTCCCTCTGGACCATGCCTCCGAAGCGCAAACGGCAAGCCGGCAGGGCAGGCAAGCCGAAGCCGGCAAAGGCGGCAAAGCACGCCGCAGAGTCGGCAAAGGACATCTATCTCACCCTCCTCCAGCAGATCCCTGCCGCGCAGCTCGAGGTGCTGCAGCGAGCGCTCGGGAAAGGAGACGCCTCGCTGGGCATGGAGGACGTGTTCGCGGCGCTGGGCGTCCTCCGGGTGGCTGGCGCCGTGTGGGGGCTCCTCGGCCCACCGGCGTCTTTCCACAAGCTCAAGATCTTCAACACGGTCCTCGGCCTCGACCTCGAAGACGTGGAGCTGCAGCACGCGCTCGGGCCACGCGGCCTCCTCGCCGAGGCGTGGGAGGGCCTCGCCCCCGCGAAGCTGCGGCGCTGCCTCGCCTTCGTGTCGGTCATGTACGCGTTCATGAACGAGGCGCAGCTCTCTCTCATCCTGTACGGAGAGCTGGGAGCGGCGACGCACGGCGGTCGGGCGCGGGAGGCTCTGCTTCGAGGCGACCTGGGGCAGGTCGCGGCGCTGCTCGAGGACATGCAACAAACGGCAGCGCTGCGCCCTGACCCGAGCTCCGCGGTGATGCGCTCCGACCGCCTCACGCCTGGCCCGTACCCAACGATGGGTGGTGCGAGCATCTAGATACACTCGCCCGTGCGCGCCCCTGCTCCAGGCTCGTACCTGGCATCTAGATACACTCGCCCGTACGGCCCCTGCTCCAGGCTCGTACCTCCGACGGCTCGCTGCGGGGACGGGCGAGCTGTCAGACACCGCCGCCGGGCTGGTCCTCGACCTGCTCGGCTCAAAGGCGGCGTCCAAGGTGACCTTCACCGACTCCGTCGGCCTGCGCGCCGTCGAGCGGGCCGAGGGCGCGGGCGAGCGCGCCATGCGGTCTCCTCTGCCCATGCCGCAGGGCGGTAAGGGCACGGAGGCGATGGCAAGTGCGCTGGGCATGGACAAGCCGTCGCTGCTGCGCGCGCTGCGCGGGCACGACTGGGGCGCGTCGGCGGACCGGTTCCTGGACGGCTGGTCACTCGCCGACGGCGACCGGGCACTGCTTCGGCGCCTGCTGGGCGCGCGGCACGAGAGCCGCGACTTTCGCCAGAGCCGTCTGCTCGCCCCTGCCTTGAGCTGGCGCCCGCCCCGCCGCCGCAGGCTGCCCGCGCGACACCGAGGTGGAGAATCTCGCGTGCGAGCTGAACCGACACCGCTCCCTCTTCTGGGGCGAGGGGCGGAAGTGGAACAACTCGACCAAACACGCCTCGCCCTCCACGTACGACCTCGCCGCCGCGCGGGCGATGGTCGAGCGCGCGGCGGACCTCAACGGGCGGATGCGGGCGGCGGCGTGATTGGGCGCACACGCGCGCGCACACACACACACACAGGCACACACACGCACGCACGCATGATGTCGAATCCAAGGTTCGTGAGTAAAATTTCACCCTTTCCGACTTCCACAGGTGAATTCATGTCGCGCGCGGCTCGCACTCGTGGCACGCAGGCGTCCGACAGACGGCGCCGGGGCTAGGCGACCGAGGAGGAACCGCTACGGCAAGAACCGCACACCACCCGCTGACGAGCGCTCGCGGAACTGGTCCGCGGCGCCCGCCAGGGGCGTGCGCGAGACAGGGGCGCGGAGCCCTTTTCTGTGAGCAGAGATTCCCTCCCGGCGGGGGTCGTGGCGGAGAGCCGGCATGGGAATCGCCGGCCACCAACCCGAGCCCTAGTCTGGCCGGTTTTTTGCGGTATCTTGATGTATCTCTCCATATCTGACCATATCCCGCCATATCCCGCCATATCCCGCCATATCCCGCCATATCCTGCCGTATCCTGCCCGCCTCGCCCGGCCTCTCCGCGCTCCGGCCGCAGAGCGCACTTGCGGCCGCTCGGCTCGGGGGGGGGAGGGAGCCGCTCAGTCGACCTCCTCGACGGCCCGCCTCTCGAACCAGAACCAGTGCCCCCCATAATCATACCAGACGTAGGAGCCGGTGAGGCCAATCTCGGTGAACTCGGAAGAGATGCAGCAGTCCGCGTTTGCCTTGGCAATCGCGGCGGTCATGGGGGCTCCGTATCTTATCATATCCGCGTGTATCTCCCGGTATCCCGCCATATCCCGCCATATCCCGCCATATCCCGCCGCGGATACCGCGAAAAAAACCGGCCAGACCAGGGATCACCCAGGGGGTGCCCCTGCCAGGCGCCGCGACCGGGGCTGGGTGCCCCCACCCCGAGGGGCGGGGGCGGGGTCGGGGTCCAAAGTGATCCGGCCCATCGCCTCGGTAAGGTCCTCGGTGCGATTCTCCACGGTGTCGTCGAGCAATAGCCGCGGAGGTGGTGGCGTCGACGTCGGTGGAATCGGCTGGGTCAACGTCAATGTCGATAGCTCTTTCCCGCCGGATCCCCTTATTGTCTCCGATGTGTCGCGCTAGGCTGCGTTTGTTTTCTCGTACGCGCTAATGCGATCCGACATGCGTGGATTCCTCCCATAAGCCGGATCCACGAAAATTGCAGTATTTTTTTTGCTTGGGGCGGTCTGACGTGACTCGTACGACAGGAGAAAGCGCCATCTTAAAGATACTCCCCCCCCCTCCCGCCCGATAATCGACTGCCTCCCGTCGAGACTTGAGGCCCCATTGGTGCCTCGGCGCCGCCTGGGATCTGGTTCGCACGGCCGCCCCAGAGCTAGCGCCCAAATCGCGAATCAACAGCGAATCGGAAAGCTGCCAAAGCACCCGTATGGCAACGTCGTGAGCGCTAACAAGCAAGCTATACCCCCCCACATCCCAAGCGCCCGACACCCGGCGCGTGGTCGACACCCCCGGCTCCTCTCGCGTCGCAGGCGGTGCTGCCCGCCTTCTCGGAGGAGCGCGTCAAGGAGGGCAACGCGCGATGTGTTGTGGTGCCAGGGTGTGGTGGCGACGACGGCGGCGCCGCGCGCGCGCCTCCACTCGCCAGGCCTCTGGGGCTGGACCCACAAAGGACCGGTCCCGGTTCCAGGCGCCAGGCTTGAGAGTGTTTGCTGTTTGTGCGCGCTCTGCAACGAAAAAACATCATGTTAGCCAAGTTTCAGGCGTATTTTAGCAGCGAGGCAACGGCGCTCGAGAAGTCGGCGTACGCCGTCATCGGCAGCGCCATGCTGATGTTCAGCACGTTTGCGCTCGTGGGACCCCGCTGGCTGCCTGCGTGCGACTTGGCGGGCCAGCCGGCAGAGCTGTTTCCGAACGCGCATTACGGCGCTGATCGCAGCCCGTGCTGGTACCGGCGATATGCGCAGCTCGGCGGGCTGAGCAGCTTCGAGGCGGACATGTGCCGGCGGCTGCTATTTGCGCTCCTGTGCGGCACACTCCTCGGCACCGAGCGGTCAACCTCCAGTACGCCAGCGCCGGTCAAGTCGATGTGCATGGTGACACTCGGCGCCTGCATATGCACCATCTGCTCTATGTTCAGCGAGCTGCATGGCCCCCTCTCCTTCGACGCAGCCCGTGCCACCGCGCAGATCCCAAAGGGGGTGCGGCCCTAGCAGCAGCCGCGCAGTTAGGAGCCCCCAACCGGGCCTAGCGGCCCTCCCCAGGGGGCCTGCGGGAGCTCGAGCCGCTCTTCCCGCGGGCAGGTCGGCTTCATCTGCAGCGCAGTCCTCTGGCGGTCTGGAGGCGGCTACACGAACGCCGTCCTCAAGGGGACAGTCTCGTCAACCTCCTTCTGGGCAGGCGCCGCCGTCCGGGAGACATCTCGGCTGCACCTCGCTCAGAACCTCCGTCGGATCTCGGCCGCACCTCGGCTGCACCTCGCCACCCTCCCTCGTGCGCAGGCGCCGCCATCGGCGCCATGGCGGGCGGAGGCATGTGTGTGCCGCCCTAGCCGCCGATGCGCCTGTGCAGACCCCTCCTCGCCCCTCCTCGCCCCTCTGCGCCTCCTCGCCTCCTCAACCTCGCCTCCACCCTCCTCGCCTCCTCCGCCCCTCCCCGCAGCTACGGCCCGGCTCTCTTCGCAACCATGCTTTGCGTGACGGTGAACCAGCTCGGCAAGCGCGGTGCGTGGGCAGCCTCGCCAGCCGCCCGACACAGGGGCGCGGCCAGCACTCATCTGCCCCGCCCGCCCCGTCGCCGGCCAGGCGCCTTGCGGCCTATCGCGTCGGAGGCAAAGACCGCCCGCCTCTCAGCCCACTGCACACGCGTGTGCGCTTTCCGCACGGCGCGGTGACCAGAGACCTGCGGGGGAGGGCGGCGCCCCTCGCTAGGCGGGAGATCCCGGCTCGATCTCGGCTCGATCTCGGCTCGATCTCGGCTCGATCTCGGGTAGGCGGGAGGCCTCCTCGCGCCGCTCACCGAGTCGCTGCTCGCCCCTCCCGCGGGGACACCAACCTCCCCCGGTGCTAGACCGGAGCTCGAGAGTGGCTGAAGCGAACCGAGCACGCGTCCGGGGAGGAGCTGTACAGTAGGCTGCTTGGGGCTTGGCAGAGCTCACAAGAACTATTACCCCCGGTACTGTGCACAATCATTACGGGAGCGAAGGGTGTGTGCAGTGTGGAGAGTAATGGACATCTCTGCGCTCAAGAACAGGAGATCGTTGGGGTAGAGATAGTAGATTAAGACTGGAACGCCCGGCAGGACGCTTCACCGCGAGGCGCGCGCGGCGGCACGCCGCGCGCGCAGGCCACCGAGCACGCGCTCGTGTTACCCGAGCAGGGGGCTGCTGTGCAGAGGCTGTGCATGCAGCCTGCACAGCAGCCCTGCCTGTTCTGAACATTCAGCCCGCATGCTCCGCACTGCGCCCCTGCCGCCTCGCGCCTGACACGACGCACGCCTGCACTGCACGAGGCGCGCGCGTGGCACGCTGCGCGCGCGGCCGCCATCTGTTCAGTCCGCTGTCCAGTCTGCCTGCACACAGCACAGAGCACATGCAAGGGACATGCACATGTACATGTGCACGCCGCGCAGTCCCCGCACGCCGCACAGCGATGCAGCCCGCACCCCGCGACAGTCGCCTGCCTCACGTCGAGCCCGCGCCTGCCGCACGCAGTACTGTGCGCACTGTATTATCCTCGGTATTTCTTTTTTGTCATAAAAAGCACGGGCCCTCAGCGGAGCTGGGAAGAGGACCGCCGCAAGCGGCGTGGCGTGGAGGTTGTGCATCCCTCCGGGGGCCCCTCTGCGCCGGGGAGGCGTTGTTGGAGGCTAGGACGCAAGCGTCCGTCGCCCTTTTCAAACTCGGGGCCCACTCCGCTACGCTCCGACCCGAATTTGGAGGGCCTAAAAGTTTAAGGTGTTGCTGCGCAAAAGGGGTCGGACACCGGGCGCAGCTCATGCTAAGAGCTAGAAGAGGAGATAGAGAGAACAACCACCCTGTCCCGTTATTGCGTACACCAACACCACAAAACGCTCTCTCTCTCCTGTCCTCACTCAGGGGGGTCACAACTACCAAGTCCCTCGACTAGCTGCCACAGGGCGCAGCTGCCACAGGGCGCAGCTGGAGACGCTCCCCCTCAATCGGCATCCACCCCCACCCGCTCCAGCCCCACTTCTGCTGCCGAGAGAGCTGAATCGAAGCAAGCGAGCCATTGCATCTTGGCGTGCTCCTGGAGCGCGGCTTTCTGCGCCACGAGCACGGCGGAGTCGGCGTCGTAGCGCGCAATCGTTCCCGCTCATCGCCCATTCCTCCCACGTGACATGTGTCGGCCGCGATTCGATGTCGCCACCTTCATCGCCAACGAGGACTCCCTCGACTGCATACTCGATCGCGCACCACGGTGGTCCCGCCCACATACTCGGAGCGAGTCTCAACCTCCGCAGAGTAGTTCTGAAAAGAGTTGATCCTCAGGCAGGCCGGGAAACTCGAGCGGATAGTCTTCAGCATGTTAAGCACTTGTCGAGCGAGCAGGGCGGGATGACCGTCGCCCGCTCGCGGAGTGATGTGGCCGGCGGCGGCGGCGAGCGATGCGGCCCCCACGATGACACTCCCCATGGGATCGACGCGCGCTGCTGCCGTGAAGACGGGCCCCAGGCAGCGGGTCATGTCAGACAGGGCTGCGAATGGGACGTCGGCCGTAGGGTCGCAAAGTAAGAGCCCCGACCGTCATGTACTGCAAGAAGTCGACGGTCTTTGCCTCTGCAGATGGCACTGGTCCCAAGGGTACGATCGCCTCAGAGTACCCCAAGTCGCCCCACTGCAAAAGGAGCTCGGGCACCGGGATTTGGTGGGAATGCAGTGCCTGGACGCACACCGTCCGGAACGCATCCTCATCCACGTGCACCGTGCTGAACACGCCGAGGTCGGACAAGGCACCGAGAGGATGCGGCGCCACGCCGCGGCCAAGACGGCCAGCCGCAAGATGCTGAGTCTGTCAAAGTAGTTGGCTACAGCGGGATCGGGCTCACAGAACGGGAGAAGTCCACTGATGGCGGCCCACTACGGAATCTGGACCCACGACGGTTGCATCCCTGGAGGAGGAAGGGGCAGATTGAGGAAGGCCGGATTGCCCACCGCCGACCACGGAATGAAGCGCAGGGTAGAGGCTACCACTGTTGAGTCGACGGGCATCACCAATGGCTTTGCGGGATCGGGGTTCTGCTCGGCCGGAATGCTGAGCTCGGCGACGGCGAGGTCTGGCATCGCGGCGCTGGTCGTCTCGTCGAGGGCTGCCTCTCGACTCTACTCCCGCGTCACAACGAAGCACGAGGCGTGCTCGACAGAGCGACAGCGCAGCGCACTGCCCTGAGGGAGGGTGTAGAGGATGTAGAGTGTAGAGCGCTGTAGAGCTGTAGAGATGTAGAGCGCTGGAGAGCGCTGTAGAGCGCTGTAGAGCTGTAGAGCTCTACATCCGCCGCGGGACGAAGCGCCTCCGTTGTAGAGCGATGTAGAGGCGCTCTACAACGTGAAATCTCTACAACAAACTCTACATCATAAGCGGCGAACGAGGCACGGTCGCTCTCCGACATGAGGCGCGTTGCACTTGCCAGTGCTGCCCTGGCCTTCTGTCTGCCCGCCCAATGGGTGGCAGATGCCTCTGCTGCTGTGGCATGCCTCACGGCTGCGACTGGCCGGCGCCTCGACGCGTCAGCTCGGCTCGGCGTAGCGATCGTGGCCAGCGCAACTCACCTGGACTCAACGCTCAGCCAGGAGCTCCCGCACGCGCTGGCGCGAGGCATGGCGCATGCAACGCTCAACAATGCTCTCCTCGCCTCGCGCAAATGCGACCGTCCTCGCAGCCGACAGTCCACCGCCTGCTAAAGAAGCACAGCGACGAATGCGCCACCGGCGACGCACGGCAGGCTGGTCATGACGCAGTTACAGGGTGTTGTGTGCCGTCGGAGTGACTCTCTGTGTGTCAGGGATAGTCAGGGCTGTCCATCAGAGCTCAAGTAAGCTCGGAGACCCCCCATTAGCGCGGCTCGACCTCTTTGAGTCACTGCCTTCCCGGCGGTTTGGCTGTAGAGCCTCTACAACAAACTCTACAGCAAAATCGCGCTCTACATCGCTCTACAACGCACGCAGTTCGTCCCGCGCCCGATGTAGACGAGAGCTCTACAGCTCTACAGCGCTCCAGAGCGCTCTACAGCTCTACAGCTCTACAGCGCTCTACAGCTCTACATCCTCTACACCCTCCCTCAGGCACTGCCGTCCAGTCGGCGAAGGGACGGCTGCTGCGCAAAGTGATCAGTTCTAATGAATGTACCGGGGCCCGACGGATAGATGAATCCGGGGCACCCTCCGCTCGAATCCCTGGCTAGGGGTTCGAGGTGGCCCCCACCCTGGGGCCTCCCATCAAAGGGACTGCTGCAGAAGACGCCCAATCTTGCACAAGTGCAAGAACCATACGTCTCTCTCCGTTTGTCTGTCTCCGTTTCTCCTCCTTGCCTCGCGCGCCTCTTTTGCGGCCTCATCCCTAGCTGCCTTGCACGCTCTGAGAACGCACTTCTCGTAAAAGAAAGAAAGAAAACAGACAACCCAAGGGAGGGATGGGCACTTCTCGTAAAAGAAAGAAAGAAAGAAAACAGACAACCCAAGGGAGGGATGGGAGGACGGCACGCCGCCACCACACAGGGATTTTAAGGAGCAGGTGTGTGGTGCGCTAGCCGTCGCCCACCGGGCACTTCTCGTGGCGGTGTCGTCCGCCGTGGTAAAATTCTCTTGCCTAAATTCTTTTGCCTCGCGCGCCCACCCTACCCGGGTAATGCAAAAGCGGCCAGGCGATCCGACATCCGACTCACGCGATGCCAGCTAGGCGTCGAAGATTCCTGAAGCTGTCATACGCCCTGACGCTCGCTGCCGGTGCGCTTGCACTCATCCTGGCGCTCGTTGCCACCGAGGCGCTGCTGCTGCCGAATGCCAGCGCCCGGCACCAGTCGCTGCTGCCTGTCGCCTCTGCCGCACCTGTCCCTGCCGCACGCAGCATTTCGGCGGCGGCGGCGGAGGCGGCGGCGGGCGCCTTCGCCCTGCTCTCGCGTGCTGACAGCGACAGCCTGCCCGCCCGGCCTCCGTCGCTCAGCTTTGAGGCGCGGGCGGCGCCAAACATCTCTGTGGTGGTTCCGTGCTACGGGCATGTGCCGTACCTCGAGCAGACGCTAATGTCGGTGGTGACCCAGCGGTACCCTCCCGCCGAGATCCTGGTCCTCGACGACGGCTCGGAGGAGCGCTGCGGCGACGCCGCAGCGGCAATGCTCCGCAGGCCGGCGCTCGCGCGGCCGCGCCGCAGGCAAGTGCTGACGCTGGTGGGGTGGTGGGGGTGGAGCAGCGCGGACCTGGCTCGCTTCGAGGACGAGGTGGTGGTGACGCCGAACCGCGGCGTCGCCCACGCGCGCAACGCCGGCATCCGCCGCGCACGCGGCGAGCGGACCACTGCGTCCCTGCGGCGACTGTTCCCCACAGTCCTCCCTGAGCCTTCTCTGAGTGTCCTGCAGGCGACTGGATCATGTGCCTCGACGGCGACGACACCGTCTCGGACAGCTACCTCATGCGCGCGATGGAACAGGTCAACACACACACACACACACACACACACACACACACACACACACACACACACACACACACACACACACGCACACACACACACGCACACACACACACACGCACACACGCACGCACGCACGCACACACACGCACACACACACACACACACACGCACACACACACACACGCACACACACACTCACGCACACACGCACGCACGCACGCACGCCACGCACGCCACGCACGCCACGCACGCCACGCACGCACGCACGCACGTGCACCGACACCTTCACTTGAAATGCTGCGGCTCCTGTCTCACAGAACAATTCAAGCAGTCCCCAATCAGTCCCCCACCGAGGATTGGATATGATCAGGTCGCGCTAGTGCCGCGCACCAACCTCGTGTATGCCAACCAGCAGTTCTTCGACGGCTCGCGCTGGCAGTGGACGGTGCCGCCCCTCCGCGCCGACAACGCGCTGGTCAACGGCCCGCTCCCGCTGATGACTCTGTGGAGAAAGGAGCGCGGGCTAGATGCCGAGTCCGTGTCCCGCCTCTGGCGTGGGTGCGAGTCCATTCTCCTCGCCCGTCAGCAAGCCACGCACTCGGCTGCACTCGCCCAGAGGTCAAGCCCAGAGGTCAAGCCCCCGCGTCCGCGGTGTTTGTACGGCGGATCTTCGGGCTAGCCGCTTGAGGCCTCGTCACTCATCGAGTGAATGGTAGGACCTCTGGCTAGCGACGCCGCACGGCTTCGACGAGGCGCTCCCAAAGGGGCACGAAGACTGGGCCTTCTGGCTGCAGCTCACGGAGCGGCCGCCGCTCGACTCGGTTCTGTGTCCGACAGCTCGCTGCGTCTCTGAGATTAGGCTGCAGCTGACGCGGCTGCCGCTGCTGCCGCACAAGCTGGACGACTTCCTCACCCAGTACCGCTACAAGAAGGACTCCAAGATGCGCACGCGAGAGCGCAACAACCCGGAGGCGCCGCGGCTCCCCCGCCTGCACGAGAGACGCCTCCCGAGACCCTCCCTCGAGCCGTCCTGCAGGTCCCGCGGCTCATGCGCACCCTCTTCGCCGACCTGTGCGCGAACCTTCCGAGAACCTTCCTCCCTCCCCGCCCCGGCCGCTGCCTCCACCACCGCCCCGAGGAACGCCCACCCCGCCGGTCGATACCGCCGCCTCCACTCTGCCCGCCTCCACTCCGCCACCCTCCGACACGTCCACCCACACGTCCGCCGACACATCCACCCACACGTCCGCCTGACATGGCCGCCGACACGTCCACGGCGCGTCCGCAGGTACCCGGTGCGCAAGCTGCTGATCGACCACCACGAGCTGCTCAAGCCAGCCGGCGAGCCGGGCCAGAAGCCGGGCATCACCGAGGCGGTCGTCATGGACGTCTCCGTCTCGCAGCACCTCCACCCCACCCGCCCGGAGCCGCACCTCTGGTCGGGGATGATCCTGCAGGCAAAGGGCGACCTGGCCGGCGCGGCGGCCGCGTACAACGCCTCCGCCGCGCTCGCCGCGCCGTACGATTGGCAGGGCTCCTACCGCCTCTGGCGGGCGCTGCTCCTGCTCGGCGACGGCGCCGCGGCGGCGCGCGAGGAGGCGGCGCTACGCCGGCGGTGGGGCGACGCGCAGATGCGGTGGTACAGCACAGACGCTTATGGTGGCGTACTGCCCGCCGCGTCGGAGTGAGCGGCGCTGCCCGTGTCGTATCCTTGACGTCTTTTACACGAAATACACTCCTGCGATCATTTGGCGATACACGTCTCCTATAGCACCACGTCTCCTAGCAACATCACGTGTGACACTTTATGTGCCGTGCAGCGTAATCCGGATCTAGATGAAGCCACGTTTTTGCATCCTAACAGCTGTGAAGAGGCCTGCCGGGATCGACCACCGCCAGCTAAAGCCCAGCTCGTGAAAACAGAAGAAGGAAATCGCCAGCGTCACGAGCAGCGGCGCTGCGAGGTTGAGGAGCCGCTCAGGATGTAGCCTCATCAGCGATCTGTGCGGCGGCACAACCTGCGAGTCCGTAGCGTCGACGCTCTTTGCGTGGCCTAACGCAATGGCCTGGGAGCTTGGCGAGTAGTCCGGAAGTAGACCCGCGCCTCGCCTGTGCATGAATCGTGTCGTGCGACGGCCGCCTTTGGTTCTAAAATTCCCTCGTGCCAACCTGTTGTCAGGAGACGGAACACGGAGGAGCTGTATAGGTCACTAGAGACCCACACCATCGCTACATCACCACAACCACCAAGTCGGATACAAGTCGATGACAATGTGCGCGGCAGGACAAACCAAACATGAGACGGTTACACAAGGACGGTCAGGCTACGGTCAGGAAGTAGGTTTGAGTTCACACTCTCCAACACTCCCCCATTGTCTCCGCAGTCTTCATGAATGAGGATGCGGCAGACAACAACAGCAGAGTGTGAATGTGTCTGAGCGTAGGTATGCCGGTTACCCGCCGGCGTCTCGCGGGGCTGGCTAAGCGTCCAACCTTGCGTCTTCGCGAAGGATGGTCTTGCTTGTTGGCAAGACTTGCGCGCTAAGATGATCCAGTGAAGGGGTCAAAGCGCGGCCGAGTGGGCGGAGAGAGAGAAAGGGGAGATAATGAACAGGAGCTCGTTGTGGAGCTCGGTCATGGCGCGCCGCGAGCTGCAATCCGGGCTGAGCGTCGCGGGGCGGCGGCTTGAGCGGGCGCGGCAGGCGCGGCGGGCGCGGGAGCGGCAGCGGGGGCGCCCCCTTGCGGCGCGGCGATTGGGCCGTTGGGAGGCCTCGCCGCGTTGACGCGGATGAGCGCATCAGGGACGTGAGGACGATCTTCAATGCCCCGAACGTTGATGTTGCGCCACGGGCCGCCGACGTCGGAGATGGCAGACTCAGTCTCAGACGTCCAGACGGCAGAGGCGCTCGTAGAGGCGCATTGGACTTCTTGCCAGAGGCGTTGGACAGCGGGACGGGCTAGCGCGAGGAGGCGAGACGAGGAAGAGACAGCAATGAGGTAGAGTGGCATTGCCACGTCGAACAGATGCCCAACACTCCCCCACGACGTGGTAATCGCCACACAAGGCAGAGAGGGCGTGTCGATCGTCGCGTGTTCATCGCGTACAGCTCCGGTCGTGTCGAGCGGCGACGTCGGAAGTAGCGGCGGCGAAAGGCAGGGTCCACATTCGGTGCGAGATCTTTACGGTAACTGCCGTTGCAGCAGCCCGAGAGCTGGTAGCGGAGGCAGCAGCTGCGATGGTGGTCCGTAGGCGAGGAGAACGGACCGGTAAGGAGAAGCAAGAGGGGATACTCGTGTCCACACAGCCGCAGTGCTGGCGGAGATGCGCTCTGTCGCAGAAGATCCGCAAGCACCCAAGTTGATGTTGCGGTTGTACTCATTCTGCTCAGCCTCCGTGCCGAGCAGTTGGCGGCCGCTGTGCCACCGTGCGCCGAGCCTCTGTGCCCAGCCAATCACCACGGCTCGCGCAAGTGCCCATGGTGCCAGCCAACGTATCGAGCGTAAGCCGGAAATGCTGTGCGGCAACACATCTCGCTTGTGTGCCGCACCAGCTCTCATGTCGGCCTCAGTGCCGCACTGCTCACTCCGTGCACTCACCGGTCGGTACCATGTCAGGAGACGGAACACGGAGGAGCTGTATAGGTCACTAGAGACCCACACCATCGCTACATCACCACAACCACCAAGTCGGATACAAGTCGATGACAATGTGCGCGGCAGGAGAAACCCAACAGCATGAAGCGCTCCCCGGCCCTGGATGTGAGGTTAATGACTGCACTCCAAGTGCTCCAAGTGCATGAGACGGTTACACAAGGACGGTCAGGCTACGGTCAGGAAGTAGGTTTGAGTTCACACTCTCCAACATTTGTGAGGACGACGGCGCCTTCTAAAGGTCCGTCGCCGGCCTCTTTTGGTACCTGTGTCGAACCTGTGTGCTGTGCGAGTGGTCTACTCATAGCGGTGGTTGAGACCGATTGCCTCAACTGTCAACCACGTGGTTGACAGAGGCAGCCTCAACCCTCAACCAAGTGGTTGACAGACCCCTTCAACCCCTCAACCACGCGGAATGGCTGTTCACACCCCCCGCGCAAAGGTCTGAACACACATTCTCTGTGACCATTCATGTCGTCTTCTTTAGACGCCTGGATGCTGCATTTGACGCGCCGTTTTTACGAGTACTTGCTTCAGCTACGTGTGTGAATGGGAGGGTGATGCAAAAGCCCGGAGGAGCGCTGACAGCCATCGAAGGCCCCCACGGGGCGGTCCCGGCCGACGTCATGGCCGTCTGCGGACGCGGCCCTCCGTCTCCGGAGACATTACCGAACTCAAAACTGCTTATACCAAAGGCAGATACGAGCTCAGCTCAGTGAGATCTAGCAGCACATACCCTCAGTATCCAGAATAGAAAAGTCTGAAAAAGTCGGTCCGACCGCGCAGAGCGGTCTGGCTCTGTCTGCAGAGCTTCCGTCCGAGCCCTGAGAAATGTCGGAGGCATGTCGGCCCATGTTCGCGATTTTGATGGCGTTGCCCTCATTGCACGTGAAACAGACCGCGCCAGCCACGCACCCTGGTTCCCGGAGGCCAACTCGAACAGGTTACTTTGAGCAATGGCCGCCTTCCATGCTCGATATGCAGCAGGAGCTTAGTTGACCCTGCTCGAAGGCCGCCCTGCTCTAAGGCCGCCCTGCTCTCGGCATTGCGTTGTTGACTGATAGCACTGTCTGATGCATCCAACCAGAAAGAGCCGTCGAAGAGCCGTCGAGCTACATGAGACCCAAGCAAGTCGTCGTGATGTACCAGAAAACGAAACTAGCGCCAAAATTGAGATCTCAGGATCGACATTAATTTCTCGCGCCTACTTTCGCTGCTTGAGACTCGCCAAATAGATCCTGCGTCTATGACCGTGTGCAACGTCAAGTCGTGAACCGCGACAAGACCATCGCGCCAAGCGCGACTCTGTTGCTTTATGCGGCAGCATTCACCGTGACTCTTGCCGTGCATGGTGAGTGACCGCGGTTGCTTACGCAATACTTACGCCGTGAGCTGAGCTTCACCAGCCGCTTCTCTTCCTGCCCTTGCCTTCTCTTGCCGTCCGTTCTCTCTGCGCATCCCACTGCATGCGGCATCACAAGCGTCTTCTGCCGGGCGCGCATCTGAACTCGTACCTGGTAGGCCATCGCTTTGCTGAAAGATCAGGCGCCTGAATGGCGACAGTGAGCGTCTCCTACTTATGGATTGCGCTCGAGGTACGAGGAGCGCAAGAGCGCGCCGCGGCGAAGCGTTTTTCTGGCGGCACGGCTGGTCCAGTTTATCTTGTGATCACGCGCGAGCCTGTGAATAGGCCCCGGAGGCCTCAACCCCCAACTAAAGGGTTGACGGGGGGTCTCAACCGTCAACCAGATGGTTGAGGGGGGGGCTCAACCCTCAACCCTTCAACCACCCCTATGACAAGGAAGGAAAACGAGAATTCTCGTTTTCCTTCCTTGTCAACAGAGGACTGTCCAGGCTGCTCGGATATTGTACATGCAACCAATCGAATGCGCCAGTTGTGACGCCGGCTGGGACTGTGGGACCTGCTTGATGCTTGTCGAGAGCTCGGGCTGCCCCTGGACCTCGGCAATCATTCGTGGCTGCAGCGGTGGCACATCGCTCAACTCATTTTGCGACGGTAACGGCAGTTGTGGGACGTCAGACGTCGCCAACAACTGCCGCCTCGGCAAGGACATCTACAAGCGGGTCGAGTGCACCGCCACGCCTCCATCGGCGCCTCCCGCGACCCCGCCGAGCAGCCCACCCTCACCACCCCCACCCATGCCACCGTCCCTGCCCGTCGCGGATGGAGAAGGCGAAGGTGTAAGCTTCCTCTCCGCCGATGCCAATGACGGACAAGCGTGGCTGGTGCCGCTGGTTGCGGGCAGCGTCGCAGTCGCATTGACGCTCTGCCTCTGCTTCCTCTGCTGGCGCTGCTGCGGCCGCCGCAACAAGCGCGCCCCGGGTGCTCTTAGGCCAGTCTTCGACCCCGACCCGGATGATAGCCCCTTCAAATGCCCATAAGCAACATGTCATGCAGACTGAGACCCCTACTACAACCCCGCTCTTCGCGGCTGTTGGCGGCGCGGCATGTCCATGTCCATGTGAGATGTGTGCGAAAAACACACTAAACACGCCTCACACGCACACATCTCCTCTGGGGGGAGGCGAGGGCCCTAGGGGGTACCCATGCGGGGGGGAGATGGGGTCCCCCAGCCCGCCGCAGGCGCCGATGGATTTTTTCTTTTTCGCGCGATTTTTACTTGTTTTCATGGGGGAATTCGGCGTACTTGCGCATGCGGCCATGCTATCACGCCTTGCGACATCCTTTCGGCGCTGCTGACCGTGCCATGCTGCTCAACTGACCGCCTGCATAGCTCGCGGCCTTAGTCTTCGGCATTCAGTGACGACCTGATCGTACGGCCAGTAGGAATGTGTCCTTCCAGCCGCGTGCACGCTTCTGACGCAATGCGCGTCACAAACTGCCTCGGATTGGCTGCTGGCACTCTCGAGGCTATGCCTACACAGCCTCGCGCGCATGGGCAGTCAAGAGGGACCATGCACCTTCTCAGGACAGCGCCGGTGCCTCTCTCTTGGACCGGCAAACGTGGTGGTCTCGTGTCACCAATGTGGGACCAGTGCGGCATCGCGCCATCGACAGCTCTGAACTGCGCCTCACCACTGACCGGGAAGGCCGCCAAGTTGGCCAGCACAGGTCGCACATTGTGGCAGCAGTCAGCAGCGCATGTCTGATAGCTAGAGCAGCAGCGTCAGGGTCGCAGGGTCGGATCGTGTCAAGCCTCTCGCCCGGCCGGCCGCGTGCAGACGTCGGCCTGTCTGCTGTCTGGAGTGATCTGTCGGCGGTCAGTACGACCGATCAGGTTGGAGTTTTCTGATGGTTGGAGGGTCTATCTGTATGTACTCCTCGAGATCTCTCCAAATCTGCCCTCTGATCAACCCTCATTCGGGAAGTCGGTGCTAACGGAGACTAACGGAGCCGGAGCCCCGTTTCCGCACTGCTGCGCGGCGCACGGTGCCTCCGGGGGCCCCCGCCTCCCCCCAGAGCACATCTCACAAATGGCAGGCGGCGGCGGCGTCGCACAGGACGAGGCAGACGAAAGCGACGCGACAGAGGAGGAAGCGACAGGAGGGAGAACGATGAGAGTGGGACGACCGCGAGGTGGCATGAAGGTTGCAGCGAGAATCGGCGAGGGACTGCGAAGGGAGATAGAAAGAGGCAGACCGCGACCAAGGCCGAAAAGACTTTTGTTATATTAGTTATTACTTTTGAGAGGGACTCATATTTCTCACTGGTCCCTCAAATTGTCAATGACTCATTTGTTTGTGGAGAGTATTCAGTAGACGCGACGCGAATATAGAGCATAGACCGATATCTTCTATTCGGGACACGTTTTTGATATACGCTTTTCGCTTCGCTTTCAACACAGAGCACGGCGCGCGAGTGCCCGCGAGCCCCCCGTTTGAGTATTGCGCTCTCTCTCTCCTGTCTCGGCGCTTTTGATATACACATATATCATATTCGCGGTAGAGCCGTATCTCGAGTTCTCGCGGCAGCCCGTTGGCGTCGCGGGCTCAGCCGACCGGCACGCCGTGCACGTACTGTGCTGGCAGCGGCACTCCGGCCCGCTCGACCAGCGCCCGGTATGCGCGCAGCGGCCCGCTCTCCACGGTGTCGGCGATCGGAGGCACTTCGCGCGGCGGGACGCACGCCGCGTGCCCGTCCGCTGCGGAGAGGCCGAGCCGGCAGCGGGCGCCAAAGAGCGCCCACGCGTCGGCGGCGCCCGGCGGGGGCGGAGGTTCTTGCTCGTCGCCCGCATCGGCTGGCTGCGGCTTGAGGTGGGGCGCGGCGGCACGGTGCAACGCCTGCAGCTGCGCCGCGTGCATCGAGCCGCCGCCGGCCGAAGCGACGGCGCCGGGAAGCGACTTGCGCCGCTCGGCCTCGTCGCGCCGCGCCTCGTCTCGCGCCGCCTCCGCTCTCGCCCGCTTGAGCGCGATCGCCGTCGCCAGCGGCAGAACCGCACGCACCGGAGGAGGGAGCGCCGCCCACGGGCCCGCAGCCGCCCAGTCAGCAGCCTCGCCAAACGGGAGCGGCGCCGCGCCCTCGCTCGCAGCCCGCCGCCCTGCGAGCCAGAGCCAGAGCAGCCGCAACAGCCACTCGCACTCGGGGAGGAGCGCACTGTAGTCGGCGCTAGTGCGCGCGCCGCTCGGCGCGGGAAGCGCGTCCGGCGCGCCGAGCAGCCGCTGCTCGCCGGGCGGCCTGCGGTGGCGAGAGAAAGGGGAGCAGGTGGGGAGGGGAGCAGGTGGGGGGGGGAGCAGGTGGGGAGGGGAGCAGGTGGGGGGGGGAGCAGGTGGGGAGGGGAGCAGGTGGGGAGGGGAGCAGGTGGGGAGGGGAGCAGGTGGGGAGGGGAGCAGGTGGGGAGGGGAGCAGGTGGGGAGGGGAGCAGGTGGGGAGGGGAGCAGGTGGGGAGGGGAGCAGGTGGGGAGGGGAGCAGGTGGGGAGGGGAGCAGGTGGGGAGGGGAGCAGGTGGGGAGGGGAGCAGGTCGGCGGGGCGGCGAGGAGGGGCGAGGGACCGGCGAGGGGGGGGCGAGGGGAGGGCGACGCGCGCGGCGGTGGGCCGCACGTCGCCCGGCGGAGGGCATCGATGAGCGTGGTGCCGCTCGCCGACAGCGCCGTCTGCAGCAGGAAGCCGTCAGCGGCGGAGGCGGCGCCGTGGCTCAGAGCGGCCGCCGCCAACTGAGCGCACAGCAGCGGACCACAGGTGCGCCAGTGCGACTCGGCAGCGGCGCGCTCGCCTGGCGCACAAGTCCGGGACGCGTCATGGGCACGTCGCGGGGCTTCGCCCTCGGAGGCGGCGCGCACACCCAGCGTGGCGGCGGCGGCGAGGGAGAGCGCCATGAGCGGGGCGAGGCGGCGGAGCGAGCCGGCGCTCCACGCCTCCGCCACCGAGGAGGGCGCCCCGCTGCTCCGCAACGCGAGGTCCCAGCGGTGGCGGCGGGCGGAGGGCGAGACTGCGGTGCGGTGGAGCGGCAGCAGGGAAAGGCGGGGCGGGCGGGCGGGGTACGCCAGCAGCAGGCAGACGCCGTGCGGGGAGAGGCAGGCGGCGGGCAGAGGCATGTCTGCGTCACCGCCGCCGTCCCGCCGCCGCCGCTTGGGGCTGAAGGCGGAGACATCGGCCGCCGCCGCCTCGCGGAGTGCCGCTCCCGAGACGAAGGCGAGGGCGGGCGGTGGTAGGGCGGCGGGCGTGTCGGAGACGTCGAAGGTCGAGACGCAGCCCCGGGTGTGAGAGAGGAGGAGTGTGGCGGCGCATGCCCCTGGGGGAGCACAGCTCGAGGCACACACCACTCTGCCCAAGCCCACCTCCACCTCCACCTCCTCCGCAGGGGCCCAGCCGCCGCCGCCGCCGCCGCCGCCGCCTCCCCCTCCCCCTTCTCCGCCTGCCCCTCCCCCGCCAGAGACGGCTGGCCGCCAGAGCAAGACTCGCGCGCCGCTGACTCGCGCGCCGCTCTCGGGCACACCTCCGTTGGCGACGGCGACCACTCGCCCGTCCGCCCCGACCCCGAGCCAGCAGAGTCGGCCGGCGGTCTGCGTACCGGAGCTCTGCGGCCTCGTGGACTGCGGGCCGCTGCTCGGCGGACGGGCTGGTGGGCCGGCGAGCAGCAGCTCTGCGACAGGGGAGAGCACCAGCTGACCGGCGGCTCGCAGCGGGGGCGGGTCGAGCAGCGCGACGCGCGCGAGCAGCACCCTCGCGCCGCGCGAGACGGCGACCACCGGCGGGCTGCCCTCGCCGCTCCCCACCGCTGCGCAGTCGGCGGAGCAGTCGGCGGCCGGCAGCCTTCCCCTCGCCGAGCTCCAGCCGCTGGCGGTGTCGGCGGCAGTCTCGGCCGCAAAGCGAGAGCGCCAGTGGAGCGAGACCACCAGGGATGCCGAGACGGCCAAAAAGGCATCGCCGTCGCCGAACGAGCAGCACGATGCCGACCCGCCAGCCCCTGGCTGCCGCTCGCGCAGCGGCGACGGGCGCAGCCACTCGAGGGCGAGGAGCACATCGCTCGAGAAGGTGGCGGTGCGCGAGAGTGGCGAGCTGATCGCGCCCGCCACACGAGCGGCTTCGCACAACGCAAGCTCACCAAGGGCAGAG
The DNA here is from genome assembly GCF_000372725.1 of Emiliania huxleyi CCMP1516. NCBI lineage: Eukaryota > Haptophyta > Isochrysidales > Noelaerhabdaceae > Emiliania > Emiliania huxleyi. The sequence continues at coordinate 465,049 of NW_005197576.1, read as the reverse complement.
GCGGCGAGCAGCCGCGGCGGCGAGTCGGGCGCCCACCGCAGCACCGCCGCCGGCGCGTCGAGCGTGCAGCAAGGCGTCGCCGGTGGAGGCGGCTGCTGCGACGATGAGGCGCACAGAATGCTCACGGAGCGGCCTCGAGCGACCGCGACGAGCGGGTCGGCGGCAGACGATTCGATCAGCGTCTTCATCGCCGACAGCCCTTTGAGCAGACCTGATGCCCGCGTCGCCTAAATAAAGGCTCTGCATGGGTTCAACGCTATTCTTAATTTATATTCGGCGCTGCCTACGTACCTACCTACCTACACCACAGTTCTAAACAGCGTCTGGCACTACGCCGTTGTCAAATCCAGAAGGCAGTCCGAGTGGTGCTCAGCTGGCGGCGGCTCTGCTACTCTCTGGCGCTTTCGCTGAATCGCCTCCTCTCGCTCTTGCTCCTTGCGCTCCTCCTCGATCATCCACTGTCTGCGGATCTCGTGATACACCTCACGCGACTGCCGGGCGATGTCGTCGCTGCGCGCGACGAGCAGCATCTCCTCGTACGAGGCGCCGCAGATGCACACGTAGCGCTGCTCCCACTTCTGCGCCTTGGCCGAGAGCCCCGCTTTGAAGGCCGCCTCGCTATTCGGCAGATGAGGCGCAAAGACGCCCTTTTCGCGTGCGATAGCCTCTGTGGCTGGCGAGTCTCGCCGCGGCCTCACGCGCACGCACACCGGCTGCAGGGGGCGGAGATGGTGCTGGCCGCACGCCAGCCGCTGCTGCTCGAGCCCAAGCCGCACGTCGCGGCTAGAGCGGAGGCACGGCGACTGCGCCTGATGCTCTTTGTACTGCTCGTTCCAAACGGCAAAGTAATCCCGCCCTGTGCGCTGCACGATCGGCTCGACGATCTGCTTGAACTCGAGATACTCGTCGTACGGTTGGGGGATGCAGTTGTCAGGGAAGCCGCCAACGGGCACTCGCCAAAAGGGCAGCACAAGCTCGCGCGGCTGGCGCGGCGGCGGCGGCGGTGCTGCGCTCGAGGCGGCGGCGTCGCTCGGTCGGATGTCGGTGCTGCGCGGAAAGGCGTCGATGCCGAAGACGTGCCGGGTCTCCCGCCAGCACTCGACGAGCTGCGAGATGTGCCACGTCTCATGCACGCTGAGTACGGCGACCAGGACGCGCTCCGGATCGTCGACGGTGCACGGCACGCCGACCTCGAAGCACCAGTCGTGTGTGCAGCAGCGGCGGAACTCGAGGTGCTCCTTGAGCCAGCCAAGCGCGGGCGGGGCATACGGGTTGGAGTTGCAGCTGTTGCCCAGGAGCAAGAGCAAGCGAGAGCGAGCGCAGCAGCGTGCAGACCTGCGCGACCTCCTCGGCAGTCGCGCCCTCCACGACGTCCGGCTCGCGGAAGCAGTAGTCGGTCGCCCATGGCATGACGAGGAGGCGCGGATCCTTCTCGCCGAGCAGGTCCGCCGGCGCGTTGCCGCCGTTCGGGTCGTACGTCGTCCGGAAGGGCCGATGTACCCAGCTCCGCGAGCCGTCCGGGTACGCCACGAAGGCAGCGTCGTCGTCGTCATGCCGCCGCGACTGCGCGTCGATGCGGAAGCAGTTCTTGTTGTACAGCGTGGCGCCGTCGGCGATGACTTCGGCCTTGCGCGCCTCGTACTCGAGCGTGCACACCAGCTCCTCGATGAGGCCCGCTGCGATCTGCTCGGGCGTGGGCGGCGGTGGATGAATGATCTCGGGGCGCCCGTCGCGCTCCCAGCGGCGCCAGAAGCGCATCTCACGCCGGTCAGCCCGAGACCGGCACAAGCTGAGCTGGAGCTTAAAGTCGTCGTCTTCGGACGACTCGTCGCCCGACGACGGCGGCGCGCGGAAGCGCTTCGCCCACTGCCGCAGCCTCCGCCCTCGCACATCCTCGCGAGCCGCGCGCGGCGCACTCACACGCGTGTGGCGTGAGCAGATCTGATCGTCCGCTGCACGCCGCTGCTCCACGCGCGAGCGCCTGGCCTGCTGATCGGCCGCAGCCGTCTCGGCCCACTGCTGCGCCTCCTCTGCCCTCTCCTGCTCCTTCTCTCGCTCTCTTTGCGCATCCGCGCGCAGGTAGCGCCCCCCCGTCTCGTCCGCTCGGAAGTCGTCGTCACCAGCGAGGCGTGTCCAGGCTCTCGAGGCGGTGTTGTAGATGCGCCCGATGCCCTTGCCAGCTGCGTCGAGCGGCCACCTGCGACGAGCGCGCGCGTGTTACTGAGAACCCACGAGGCAGGTAGGGCAGACACACACGCAGCGTACCGGTAGCCTTCCATCTGCCAAAACCACAGCGTCGGCAGCCCATCATCTGCATTGCGCTCGGCGGCCTTGTCCTCGTTCCTCTTGTCGGGCAGCGGCGGAGGCGTCCATTGCGCGGCATTGTCGCGCGTGAGTCGCGGCCGGCCAGCAACGTCAGCAAGGCCGCAGATGCCGCAGCACGTCGGACCCAGGCAGCCACACTTCATGCCTGGCCAAAGCGGCGGACTTTATCCGGATTTGTGGCTGGATGGGTGCCTGGTGCCGAAGCGCTTAGTCAGACACCCGCGGGGGGGCGAAGCTGGAAATAATCTAAGGGGTGGGTTAACACTATATTTCCACTACGTTCCAATATTGCGTTGAACGATAAAGGCTGCGCATGGGTACAAAGGAGATAGTTTTGCCGTCAGCCAGGTTCGCTCCCTTCATGGAGAGAGGAGAGTTGATCTATTGAGGGCCTCATGTAAGAATCGCCGCACGCAGAGGCCGGAACCCGGAAGGGCCTCGGGCGTGGCGGCACACAAAACAAGCAAACAGGACACAGGTGGCGCATGGGGTGGATGGTGGGATGCGCCAGAAAGCAGGAGAGAACCCGGCAGGCACACGAGGGAGCGCAGGTCCGTCTGAATGGGACCACGACTGGAGTACTAGTCTCCGCCGGAATTCCGGCGGGCACCCTCCCCGGTCAGGACGGGTCCCCCCCAGGACGACGGCGCTAGGCATTCTAGCCACTTGCACGCCCCCCCTCGCGCCAAAACACCATCATGTCGCCCTAAAGGGCGACAGCTAGCAGTTTTGCCGTCAGCCAGGTTCGCTCCCTTCATGGAGAGAGGAGAGTTGATCTATTGAGGGCCTCATGTAAGAATCGCCGCACGCAGAGGCCGGAACCCGGAAGCCCCTTTGAGGCCAGTTGCGTCCGGCGAAAGAGTAAAGGCCCTTCAGGACGCGACGGCGGCCTCGCCGAATCGATCAAAGTGTACAGAGAGTAGAGTACAGGGCTCACGGCATTGCGCTATCGCGAGAGCCGCAAGAGCGCATTGCCGTGATCCAAAGCGTGAGCCGCTGTTGGCTGCCAGAGCCGCGGCCGACGCGAGCGAGCGCCCGGGCCGGCCTGCTGAGCGCAGGTGCCGCCTCCTCATCTTGGCAACAGGAGCGCGTGAACCGCAGAAAGGGGCTCGTGAGCCAAGGGTGCAAGACTTGTCCACCATGGTAGCGCACACGTTGGAGCTGCCATGGTGGTCGACGCTGTCATGTCGCTGGTGGTGTCGGCCTCGGCGATGCAATAGTCGAGGCCAGACTTCCCGGAGGGGAAGCCATGAACGATAGCGGTCCCGCCGTAGCTCGCGCATAGAAGCAGCAAGCTAGGCAGGGGCCGCATCGCGTTCGCTGTATACGTTTTACCCAAAACCGGAACCAAAACACGAATCTCCAATCCATAAAGGGATGAAATCCCTTATGGATATAATCGCCAAAATTATCTCAGGAACATAGTGTGAATGCCCGGGGGAACATTTTGTAACGCGAGCTGTGCCACAACGCACAAGAGCACAGTGAAATGGGCCTCCTTCCGCCATTGCGCGCGGCGAGGCGGCAGGACCCCAACCGCGCGGCGGCCCTTTGGCTTGGGCAGGAGATTCTTGGGGTAAGGTCTGCATGGCTGCTTTCAGCAAAAATCGCCTGCGCTTAGCTGGGGCCTCCTCCCCTTCCCTCGTTTGGCGTCTCTGTTTTCTTGTGAGATGGAACTTTTGCCAGAGGGAGCCCCGTTGCGTTCGTTGGCTATATCCGTTGACCGTTCCCTTCCAAGCATTCGCAAAAGCAAAACCCACCACAACGCAGTCACAGCGCCGTCTCACGGCTCACACGATAGGCCTCCAGCAATGTTGCAGGGCTTCGTGGAGTAGACGGCATGGGGGTCAGACCAAGGAAAGAGCAGGAGGGCGGGTAGGCAGCGGCGACGGGAGGAGAGACGTAGCCGGCGGGACAGAACAGACGACACAGAAAGGGGGTGGTGAGTGGTGGGGGGGGAGGGGGCAGTCGTCAAGCCTACGAAGCGGGCCCCGTCTTCAGCGCCGCGGCCGCTGCGCGCTCGCGCTTGATCTCCTCCCGCTCCTCCTTCGTCAAGGCCGCCTGCGGAGAGGTGTGCGGTTCGCGGTGTGGTGTGAGCGTGCGGTGCGAGGTGTTGTGCGTGGCGGATGGCCTGCGTGGTGAGGGGCGGGGCGGAGGGGAAGCGGGCGGCTGGTCGAGCCCGCGGCGAGAGAGAGCTACTCCGGGCCGCTGCTCCCGCGCACCCCGCCCTTGCGCCGCCCCGCCGGCTGCGCGTCGGTGGCGCTCACGCTCGAGAGAGGCGCCGGTGCGGCCGGCTGGGCGGGCTGCTGCGGTCTCTCCTCCTCGGAGGACCGCTTGATCTTTTGGAGCTCGTCTGAGGGGGGGTGGGGGGTGGGGGGGGGGGGGGGGAAGAAAAGCCTACCACCCCTTCAAGCCTACGTATCTGAGAGAAGGCGCTCGGCTGCAAGGGGAGCAGAGGACCATTCCTACGCCCGCGCCCCCTTTGAGACGGCAGAAACAGTCACACGCAATTAGTACATGGGCCAGCTCGCGCCATCGACAACAGTCGAGCTTTGCAGAGCGCGGGCTCACACTCTACTATAGGCCCCCTCGACGCCCACTTCGAGTTCTACTCAGCTAACGTTCGTACTTGACGCTGTACGCATCGCGCGCCGAACCTTTTTGGCGCTTGAGGTCAAATATGGGAATC